>NC_137904.1:28399837-28646724 GCF_963455335.1 Martes martes | reverse complement strand
AGTAGGGGCACCTGGGTGGCTCAGTGGGTTAAGGCCTCTGCCTTCAGCTCGGGTCATGATCCCGGGGTTCTGGGATCGAGCCCCCACATCGGGCTCTCTGCTCAGCGGGGAGCCTGCTTCCTTCTCTCTCTCTGCCTGCCTCTGCTTACTTGTGATCTCTGTCTGTCAAATAAATAAATAAAATCTTTAAATAAATAAATAAATAAATAAATAAAGTAACCAACCTGATAAATGGCACCCAGGCCCACATGGGCTTTTGAAAATTGCCTTCTTTAGTGTGACTTAAGTTAAATTCCTCTTCTTTGTTTTAGTGATTCTGGCCTGAGCCCTTCTATTCCGATGGCTTCAAATTCAGGTAATTCTTTTTCAAGCTGGAGCAAGTCTTGATTGTGAAGTTTTCATTCTAGGGATTCACACATTAGTCTCTTACCCCTTGTGGAAGCAGAGTGCTTAGGCAGAAAGGTAAGTAAGTGTTATCCCAATTTATAAACATCAAGCTTTCAGAATCTTCATGGCCAGAAAGGGATTATCTTCTGGGTTTGAGTACAGAGCGGGGGAAGAAGGAGCTCCAGAGGGGTGATTTCTGTATTTACCAGTGTTCACGAGCAGTTACTTTACCACGATTTAGAGATTTGTCTCACAGATCAGTTAAAGTCTTTGTATCCTGAGCAGAAACACAAGGATTTCTTTATAAGTTGGAGATATGAGGTATTTCTGTTTGTTATCTTTACCTTTTTTGGATATGTCCTCTATTTTGAGGTTAGTTTTCAGAGCAAGCTTCACCCATATGTTATCTGCTAATCCTCGGTGCACTTTGAGGTGATATGATTTATAGAGCTCCGATCCAAATTGTGGTGTTTTTTTGCCAGTTTTCTTGTTATTATTCACCCTTGCTCCATATGCTACATCAGCCGCATTCCTATATCAGAACATACAGACCATGCCCCTGTAGAGACTGGACTAGTGAAAAAGATGACCTGTTTGCAGTTTTACCATTCTTCGGAAGCTTGAAACAATAGACCTTGTGATCCTATTTAAAATCTCTCGGATTCAGGATCTAGACAGAGCCTAGAAAAGGCTTCTTTAGGGCTACTTTTTAAAAAAAATTGATTCCTTTGTTTCAGGTGATTATTTCTTAACACTTAAAAGAGAAAAGAGAGTCTTTTAGAGAGTAGTCAGGATAGCTAAATCCAAATTTTATTTTATAAGTTTCTTACTTCTAACCCTGCCCTCTGAATCTAAATACAGAAATACAAATAATAAAAATATAGTACAGTGATAATTAATAATTTGGTATTTGCGTTTTTGAACCATCTGTATTCATTTATTCTTTGTTGCTTCCTAGGCTGGTGTTAGGCTTCCTCACTCCCTGTATTTAGGCTGGGAGACCCCTTGTTCCTCTTCATGCTCTCCATTGCTCCTAAGGCAGTGCAAAGTAGAAAGCCTGGATCATTAATTACAACCTAGCCTGCAGTAACTTTGGTGAGGTACCAAATGATTTTAGTCTCTCTTTTTGAGCATTTAGGGGAAGGCTAAGCCTGTTGGTTATGGAGAGGCTCTTTTCCCCTTGTCGAAACTGCAGAGAAGCCTGTTTTCTCTCAGAGCAGCCTATAACAGCCCCTATTTCTCCCCACCTCCTAAAAGGCAGCCCCCATAAAACTTGTTAATATATTATTCCACATTTTCTTTTGCCTAACTTAGCCCACTTATCTCCCAACTGAACATTGATTCCAATTATGTATTCGAAACAAAAGCAAAAAATTTTGCACATGAAACTTTCCATCCTAGGTAGTGACCTCATACTTGGGTTTTTTTCTCAGTATGTGAGCTTCTGGTTTGCCCTATAATGGCTCATTGTTCCTTTGTGCGGGTCTTTCAGGTAAACAGGGCTTCTTTGGAAGGAACAGATATTCCCTCACATAATAAATAAGAAGGGCCTTTTGCTGGCCTAACAGTCTGCCTTTGATCTGAAGGCAAATGGTACTTGGTTAATTACCGTGTTTGCCTCAAGCTCCTGGCAGAGTGCTGAGGCCTGGGAAGTGTCTCTCCTGTGGAGTTGTTATTTCCATTCATCAGCTGTCGGGGCGGGCAGCATATGACCTTTCTTCAACTGGGTGACATCTGGGCTTCAGAATTTAGCATCTTACTGGGTTGGAAAGAGTAGCCCCTGGGTTGCTAGGGTATGTGTGATTGTATATTTTAGCAGAGCAAAGGGCACGGGAATTACCACTTGTATTTTCAGGTGAACATTGGGGTGCCCACATTGCCAGCTAGAATGAGGCCTGAGGTGACTGGTAGAGATTTCTTAGAGCTGGACATCATGACCTCGTACCTCACTGGCCTGGCCGCAGTGGACTGTGTTACTTCATACCTGAGGAATTGTCATTCCTATGGAATGCATACCTTTTTCTCTGTCTGTAGGTCGACGAAGTGCACCACCCTTGAACCTCACTGGCCTGCCTGGCACAGAGAAGCTGAATGAAAAAGAAAAGGAGGTAACAAAACAACGGAGAGCTAGAGGAGAAAGAGTGGGATTGATGATACATAAATCCTAGTAATGGCAGCTGTCATTTACTGAGCATTACTGTGTATCAGATACTGTACTGAGTGCTTCATATGAATGAAATTGTTTATAAACCTCAAATAACTCATATATGAAAATGGTTATTTCCTGTTGGAATGGTCACTTCAATGAGCTCTACTCTACACTTACTCCATCACTATAACCATGACATAAAAGATTGTCCCTACAGCATGTATGTAGCCATAAAGGAGGGACTTCGTCATCACATAAGGTCAAAGACTAATTTTGATTAAAAATGCCATGACCTACTTTTCTTTTCCACTAAAATCATCAGACTTGTCTTCATATTACTTTTGGCTGTCTCAAAAATTTAAAGCCAGCCTCAAAGGAGTCATCCTCAAGCATTTTCAAAAAAATGTGCATAGCTCTGAAGTCCATTCCAAAAGAGGAACCGTCTTCTGTTTCTCATGCACTCCTTTTACTGTTCCCCATCTGCCACTCCATATCATTAATTCAGGTCAGATAGTAATTGGAGTCATGGAGTAGGCTTGTTAGTCTTTGATTTCAGCCACAGGAACAGTAAAGATTAGTTTGGGAATAGAGAGGAGTGTATGTTCTAGTTCAGCGTTGCTAAAGAAGGTCACAGGCCTTTCTGAGTCAAGTATTGAATGGCCTGGAGTTTCAATCAGTTTTATCCTTACCCACAAGCAGTGACCTCTCACTGCTCATTGCCGTGGGGTGCCACGGCAGGGGAGCTGGGACTGAGCCAGCTTTCTAGATTTTTAGCAGCTGAAATAGCCTCTTCGCAAGGTCTCTGCCTCCTCCTTCAAAGTAGGAAATGTAATCACAAAATCAGGGACCAGTGCTTTATGCCGATACTAAAAATAATGTGATTCACGCTTGGGAATCCAAGTATCTGCACCCCCACCCCTACTGTGCCCTATGGCTCTTCCCTGACTGGCTGTGTTGGAATGTGCTGGGCCGAGAGCTGTGTGGACCCAGGCTGCTCCTCAGGACACATACTTGTGCTCCTTGACAGACCCAGGTGAGGCGGCTGGAACGTGCTGAAGTCGCTCCCAGCGTTAGACTCTGGCTTTCTCTTCCTAAGTGTCTGTCGTGAGGGAGGATTCTCTCCAAGGAAGAGACTAAATGGAATGTGGTCCAGCCACCCAGCAGCTCCTATAAATAGTTGGGAGTTGATGTCACTTTTTTGAAATTTTATTTTGGCTATACCTACTGGATTAAATTATGAGAATGACAGATGTTAATGTTTATTAAATTTGCCGTGTCTTGCAGCTCTGTCAGATGGTGAGGTTGGTCCCAGGAGCCTATTTAGAATACAAATCTGCTCTATTGAACGAATGTAACAAGCAAGGAGGCTTGAGACTGGCACAGGCAAGAGCACTCATCAAGATAGATGTGAACAAAACCCGAAAAATCTATGATTTCCTCATCCGAGAAGGATACATCACTAAAGCCTGAGGCTCTGAGGGCCTGGGATCAGAAATCACAAGTTTGGAATGCGGTGGGCCGAAGGACAGCACAGGCGCTCTGGAGCGTTTTGTCGCTGAGCTGAATTCTCATTGTAAAAAGAGAGGAAGGACAAAGGGAACCTTACGTTGTATTAATATCTCCTTTCTTCTCCACCCTGCTTTAAAACACTCCTGTTGTTGGTGTTGTGCTGCAGAGTTATGTGCTAGATAAGCTATTATTAAATGTGAGTGGGCCTTTATTCCCAACACCTCTTGTAACTAAAACAAGAACCATAGTACCTCCCATCAGAGTGTCGGTAGAAATAGAACTGAACCAGGCTGTGGTCCCAGGAGTCCAGCTCAGATCTTTGTACTTGGGAGGCTGGTTTTCTGATTATGTTTTGCTTTCAAACTTTACAGAAAGATCTAAAATAAAGAGAAAGGTTATAGAGCATGAGAAAGCTTTCTCTTCCCTTCAGAGGATTTTTTAAGCTTGACGACTTAACGTTTATGAGCAAATGGGAGGAACAAAATCTCTCCATGATGGTCTTGTCCCAAACTACGTCTTTCCCTTTTAATGTCTGACTTTGTACTTTGCAGTCTGTCTCATGTGCAGTAGACTTTTGAGGAGGTGGCACCGGATATAAAATGTCTCTGTTATTTTTAGAATTAATGGATTAAAATGTTTTGCTACTTAATTTGTGGGTGTGTCAAGTATTCTGGTAACTAAAGCACACTTAGGGTGTTGAATGCCCGCCTCATCACGCTGCACTGTCTCTGCTAACATGTGTGTCCTGGCGTCACCCTGTTCTTGCCCTGGGTTTCCCAGGATTCCAGGCCCCTGACGATGGAGATGACACAGCTAACCTCGGCTTTGCTTGGATTGAGACCTGAACCCTAATTTCTCAGTGGTGACAGGCTAGCCTTCAATAAAAGCTACTTTTAAAACAAAAGTAAAGCAGTTTCGTATATGGGACTCACTAGGTATGAGGGTGAGTAACCCCACCACATCTGAAACTTGATCCTCAAACCTTTCCACAAAACAAGAAGCCAAACGTGGAGTCATGGTTATCCCATTTCTGTTAGAAGCAAAGTTGTTTGTAGAAATAACTTCAGAATCTGCAATAAATTGCCTCTAGTAGCTGAATGATTCTTCAATTCTTTCAGCATCCAACATATCTAATTCAAATATCATATGCTTTGTTGGAAGTATTTGCTCAAACTTTTTGACTCCTGTAAATATGCATGCTTATCTGGCGGTTGCAGATGAAAAGGAAACTCTTAGGATCTGAGGGAATTAGAATAAAAGACTTGAACTTTGAAAAGAGGTGGCTTGTGGAAATTCTTTTTTTTTTTTTTTAAGATTTTATTTATTTATTTGACCAGACAGAGATCACAAGTAGGCAGAGAGGCAAGCAGAGAGAGATAGGAGGAAGCAGGCTCCCCGCCAAGCAGAGAGCCCGATGCGGGGCTCGATCCCAGGACCCTGGGATCATGACCTGAGCCAAAGGCAGAGGCTTTAACCCACTGAGCCACCCAGGTGCCCCTGGCTTGTGGAAATTCTGTCTTCTCTTTGCATTGTCATATCTCTCAGAAAACGGGCTCTGCCATCACCATCACCCCTACTTGCTTATAAAGGGATTGCCTCTTGTTCCTGAAAGGTAATTGCTGTTCTAAAAATCGGGGATGCATTAGACACCAAGGTTAGGTGGTGTCTCTGATAGTCCCCAAAGTCCTTAGTCTTGATTAAGGAAGGCTCCCTGGGAGAGGTGAGCTCTTTAGGCAATGATAGGATTGAGAGGAGAGAGAGAGAAAGTGGCAGATGGAAGTGGGAGACTGTTGCAGACATAGTGGGTGGGGGATGATGTGGAGGCAGCAGTGGGAGTGAGGAAAACGATGCCAAAAGGTTTAGTTGGCGAGGACACAGAGGGCAGCTGGCGTAGTTAGGAGTGGGAGGATGGGAGGACAGTCTGATAGAAACCTTGGAACCAGCCAAACTCTGAAAAAACTGATGGGGGTGGGGATCTAGATTTGATGAGGAAAATGGCATGGTTGAAAACAGAAAAATAAGGCTGTGGGCGCACCTGGTTGGCTCAGTCCTTAAGCGTCTGCCTTTGGCTCAGGTCATGATCCCAGGGTCCTGGAATTGAGCCCCACAATGGGCTCCGTGCTCAGTGGGAGGCCTGCTTCTCCCTCTCCCTCTGCCCCTCCCCCTGCTTGTATTCCCTCTCAAGCTCGCTCTCTCTGACATTTAAATAAATAAAATCTTTTAAAAAAATAAGGCTATAATTTCAAATAAATAGATTTTAGGAAGTAGGATTATTATTGTAGCAAGCCCAGCTGTACAAAATTTATGACCTAGACTCCCTGGTAGGTTTCTCAGAGATCAGGCCATATTTTGGGTAAGGGCTACTCTTCAGTCACTGAGTTGCCATCTTTTTGCACTTATAATAGAAAATCACTTGCTGATACTTGACGTGGCTGGTATAAGTACATTATTTCCTTCCATGTTCTTATCACCAAAGGAGGCCCATCTTGTTACTCAAAATTCAGAGCTATCAAGGGCCTTGAAAGTATATTCCATCCTTCCCCTTTGCTGCTAGACAGAGTTCACTATTAACCACCTATACTAATCGAGGTCTCTTTTAGTCCATATTCTGAAGAGGGGGCATTTACTCAAACTCAGTGACATCAATACATTTTGCTGTCAGGAATTTTATTGCAATTTAAAATTAAAGGTTTCTGCTGGGATTTTAGGTATGTCCTTCTCCGCCAGGGGTGGGAAATAGAGATCAAATTTCTTCCCATGTCATGACCCTTTCCATGCTCAAAGATCTAGACTGTGGAGACCAACTAACTCCATGGTTTATCTCTTTTGGGGTTCCAGTTTTCATCCTTGTTAACAATACTCCCTCTGCAACCCCCCCCCATTAAATCTAAACTCAGCTAACTAACCAGTCCTTGCTGAGAGGTAAGGACAAGCTTCCTAGTTTTGAGTCATGAAACCAGCTTGTGGTTAGCCAGAAAGGAAGGAGTGAAGACCAATGACATTGATCAACAACAAAATTCCAGTTGGTGAGTCATTCCAGCTTTAGGAACTATGCAGATAGCTAATAAGAGAACTAAAATCTCCAGTGTAAAGGATCAGAGACCCAAGTTGTAAAGAGAAGCTTGGAAAAACTCATCTGGAACACTCTTCCACTTATCTCTGGGCGGGAGAGTGGTACTGGTTCTAGACAGCATCCTGGAATATTGCCCGTCCATTTTGAACGATGTCTTTGTCAGTACCTTCCAGATACACACTGTATTAGTGTTAACGAAAAAAACTTTCCCACAACGCCTATGTACCTGCTTTTTCATTTGTCTGAATTTATCTAAAAACTAAAGTTTGGTTCTGGAAGTACTGATCTTGAAGTTTGCTTTCCTTTCCAATGTGCTTAGCCAGATGTGGTTCACTTCTCCCTGACCTCCCAGAAAGGGACACAGCCATTCCTGTAGATTTGTGTAAAAGCTAAGACAAAGACTTTCTCTTCAATCAGACCCAATAACCTCCTCTTCTGAGTGTGATGTGAGATGGAGGCAGGATCTCTGATTGCCCAACAGGGTCAAAGCAGCCTGGATAGGATAGTAATGGGCATGCCGACATAGGCACTTAATTTGCGAGGACAGTACATGAGTATTTAATGAGTATTTTGGAACCTTAGTGGCCTATCTGAGAAGTATGCACCAGAACTTAGTTTCCTGCTTTTGAGGCGTTGGGAGATGGGGACAGGTGAATCATTTGAGACAAGCTGGGAAGGCCAGTTTCTAAAACTAATGGGAAATTTTTTTTTTTTTTTTTTTGGTTCAGTTTTGCCAGTTGTCTCAGCTTCTGTTAGTTGAGATGTGCCATGATAAGACTATCAACTGCTCTTTGACATGACTGACCAGGCTTACAAGTCAAGAGACAGGTATTTAAAGGAAGGGTGACTGTCTTACATCTGACATTAAAAGTTCTTTGTCACCATGAGTTACTTGCTTGTTATATATTGTGTACTGGGCCCTCTTTCCTGTTAGGAGCAGGAATAATGAGGAAGTTGAGACAAGAATCCAGAAAGTGACCATCAAAAGGTTTAAAACCCAAAACAGAGTTACAAAAAAAACTTTTTTTTTTTTTTAAATTTAATAGATGTACCTCCCTTTGTCTTTTTTGCAAGCCCTATAGTTAACCTTTGCCAGCCCAGACTTGTTCAGTGTCTTTCAGGGCTGTATAATTAAGGCTGAGGCACTTATTTTCTACTTTGGAGCACAGGAGATGGATTTCTGTGGCACCACACTAATTATTTGGTTGAATTAATCTCTCATTCTTAACCAAGCAACGCTTTTTCTGGCTTGTTCTGGTTTCCCCTGAGGTCTTCCATGGTAGAAAGCCTCCAAGTAGAAGCTTGCTAATAATCCTGCCCTGGGCCATAGTTGTGTTCAACAGAAGTAGCATCTTAGGAAATATGGAAAGGAGGAGACTTCATAGTTGTTTTAAGAAGCCAGGGCTTTAGGGGCACCTAGGGGGCTCAGTGGGTTGAGCGTCTGCCTTCAGCTCAGGTCATAATCCCAGGGTCCTGGGATTGAGCCCTGCATTGGGCCCGCTGCTCAGCAGGGAGTCTGCTTCTCCCTCTCCCACTCCCCTTGCTTTGCTCTCTCTCATTCTCTCTGTGACAAATAAAATCTTAAAAAAAAAAAGAAACCAGCACTTTATTAATCAAAGTAAAAATGTTGAAATGCTGTCATCTTATCACTCTGCTTCAGTGAACTGACAGCCAAGTGCCAAGTCATCACACTTCTAATGCGTCTCTCTCTTCTCCTTGGAGAGCTATCTGCCAAGTATATACTCTGTTTCTGAAATTGTTTGCAATGACCTAACCTTCTCTTTTTTCCCATTAAACAATAGATAACTCCTGATTTGGATTTTCCCCTAGGATCACCCCTCATTTAGGAAATCCCTTAAAAACATAAAAATGTATTATTTTAAGAAATAAAAAATTAATGGAACCTGCACTGGGAAGCTTAATTTTAAGGATTTACTTATCTGACAAAGAGAGGAGAGGGCGAAGCAGACTCCCTGCTAAGCAGGAACCTAATGTGGGACTTGATCCCAGGACCCCAGCCAGAATCATGACCTGAGCCGAAGGCAGACACTAACCGACCGAGCCACCCAGGTGCTCTGGTGCTTAATTTTTTAATGTTCCCAATCAGTGTGTCCTGTGAGGAAACATACTGAATGGGGGGGGGGGGGCACCTGGGTGGCTCAGTGGGTTGGGCCTCTGCCTTCAGGCTCAGGTCATGATCTCAGGGTCCTGGGATCGAGACCCGCATGGGGCTCTCTGCTCAGCAGGGAGCCTGCTTTCCCCTCTCTCTCTGCCTGCTGCTCTGCCTACTTGTGATCTCCATCAAATAAATAAAATCTTAAAAAAAAAAAAAACCGTACTGAATTGGGGCTGTCTTATGTTTTATGTCCATTTTCAATCTTAGAATGTTGTCTAAGATGAGAAGGGCAATTTCCAGGGCCATTTAATAGCTTTCCCCCAAAAAATATATTGAAAATAATTGAAGAGTTCAGAAATGCCATGAAGACACTAGCTCCCAAGTACCAGCGGCCTGAGGAGTGTGTGGACTGATCTGAATTCTCCGTAGAGGGGGAGGGAGCAGCAAGGTTCCAACCCTGTCCCCATGGGAATTTGCTGCCTGCTTTGGAGAGGTAGAACTGTTTTTCCATACAGTATCCTGTTCAGGAGCCTCTTTTTAACCGGGGGCAGGCCACAGCAGAGAAAGCCACTCTACTGGGGACAGGAACCAGAGCCCTTATTTTTCCCCAGAGGAGAGCACTCTGATATATTTTTACCAGAGGGTATTTACCTAAGCTTTAGCCACAGATTTGTGACAGCAACATCAAGCTTACCTGGCAGCCCTCCTCCCCAACCCCACGAAAATCTTTGCCTTGTTTCGGGCGTGCATGGTTTCAAGATTCAGGACACCTGTCAGATTGAAGTCAGCATAGGTTTAACTTCATGATGCAAAGCAAAATGCTTTTGAGAGCAAAATCTCCCAGGAGTGCCTCCGCCCCCAGCAACTGCAGAAAAGAAGGCGTCTGTGGGAGAGAAGGGTGGCTATAGACGTCATCGCATCTTCCAGATCCCAGCTGTGACCTGGCTCAGAGTTTTACAGTTAAAAATAACCATGGCTTAGAGTTGGGGGAAAAAGTAAACTGTTGGGTCTCCATGGAAACTAGAAGAGGGATAAAAGCAAGCCATGGATTTCCAGCAGATGTGGCAAGATGGGGTGGATATAGGCGTTGGGGCTTAGAGGCTTTCCGGTGAAAGGGGATACCCCTGATTAGCATCCAGGATGTAACCACACATTGCTCCAGGGCTCTAGGGACACACTTTGCTGTCAAGATATGTTTGCAACTATAGTGTGTATATCTTAGGTCTGGTGAAGAATGATTTGAGGCATCCAACTTCCTGTAACAGATTTGCTACTATTTGACAAAGCAGAGAGCTGGTGAGCAACATACATAATAGGTTAGATAGTGCCTTTTAACCAATCTGGGAACCTCTGCTACCCCCTGCCCCATTCACATTCCACTCTTTCATTTACAAAGTCAAAGGCTCGGCCTAAGTACCAATTTATAACTAGAGGGGAATTCTTCAAGCTCTTGAGTTCATATGGACATTTACTCTCTTGAGTGGGATCAGGTTTTTTTGTCTTTGATGTTGTAGTAATTATGCAGAATGGCATTAGTTACCCCAGATGTACATGCACTCCTGTGTTCATAACAGCAATGTCCATGATAGCCAAACTGTTGAAGGAGCCAGCATGCCCTTCAACAGATGAGTGGATAGAGAAGATGTGGTTCATATAGACAATGGAATATTACTCAGCCATGAAAGGATAAATACCCACCATTTGCATCGACATGAATGGAACTGGAGAGGATTATGCTGAGTGATGTAAGTGAAATAAGTAAAGAAAGACAATTATCGTACGGTTTCACTCATATATGGAACATAAGGAACAGTGTGGAGGACACAGGGGAAGGGAGGGAAAAATGGGAAGAAATTGGAGAGGGAGACAAACCATGAGAAACTCTGGACTCGAACCAAACTCAGGGTTACAAAAGGGAGGGGGATGGGGGATGGGGTAACCAGGTGATGGGCATTCAGGAGGGCACGTGTGATGATGAGCACTGGGTGTTATACGCAACTGATGAATCACTGAACACTACATCAAAAAATGATGTACTATATACTGCCTAATATAACATAATAAAAAAATAAAATATCTAAAAAAAAAAAGTGGATCTCTTACCAAGTCTGGTATTTTTACTACCAGAGGTGATTGACTCACTCTTGGGGGGAAATATCTTATTTCTTCATTTACCCTTCCTTAAAGTTTTCTTTAAAAACAAAAATTTTTTAAAGAAACATATGAATGGGGCACCTGGGTGGCTCAGTTGGTTAAGCAACTTCCTTCAGCTCAGGTCATGATCCTGGAGTCTTGGGAACGAGTCCTGCATCGGGCTCCCTGCTCGGCAGGAGTCTGCTTCTCCCTCTGACCCTCCCCCTTCTCATGCTCTCTCTCTCTCTCAAATAAATAAATAAAATCCTTAAAAAAAAAAAAAAGAACTATATGAATATATTCTGGTTGTAAAAAATTTTTAAACCCCTCGGGGCACCTGGGTGGCTCAGTCAGTTAAGCATCCCCAACTCTTAATTTCAGTTTGGGTCATGATCTCAGGGTTCTGAGATGGAGCCCCACATCAGGCTCCACACCCAGCAAGGAGTCTGCTGGATTCCCTGTCCCTCTCTTCTTCTCCCTCTGCCCCTCCCCCACTCGTGTGTGCGTGCTTTCAAATAAATATATACATCTTTTTAAAAAGTTGCTAAAACTCCTTTCTTTTCCTTTCTTATTGACCTTTATATGCTTTCTTGTTACCTGCCCCAGTGTGTTAGAAAGACCTGAGTGCTAATTTTTGTTCTGCTACTTAATAATAATGCAACCTTGGGCAAGTTTCTTAATCCCTCATGTCTAACGTGTGGTTGATAATACCTACCTGACTTAGTGTGATGAAAAAGAAGTGGGATAACACACCTGGCGCCTCCTTTCTTTTTTCCTTCCCATCAAACCTTTGATATTTTCATGCAACTCCAGCCAGGTATGAACAGCGTTTGATTTTCCATTACCACACAATTCATACCATGCTAAAGTCTCACAGAAGGACAGTAAGATCTAAAAGACAAGGAGCAAATGTTAAAACAGGCAAATGTGCCTTTTTCAAGGACGTTTCTTTGGAATTCTCATCACTGTGCATCATTGTCACAGCCCCAGGGTTGAATTAAGGGCAGAAAACTTCAGACACAGATATTAAATGACCTAGTTATCATGGATATGTTGTAATATTCCCTTATATAATGCCTACCTCAAGAAGCTTGAAGTCAGGTTACAAAACTGTACATACACTATTGTAACTACATAAATAAAACTAAAAAATCATGTATAGAAAAAGACCAGAAAGAAAAGTTGCTAACTGTTGTTTTGGTAAGGTTGTAAAATTATGGGTGATGCTTTCTCTCTTTTTTTGGTAATGTGGCATTTCCTTATTAATGGAAAAATAATATTTTATGAGAATGATGAAAACTAAAAATAGAAGTTTGGAATATTCTACATGTAATACAATTAGTTAATCCTTATGATAGCCATATAAGGTGGTATCTTACATCTTACAAAATAGCACAAGCCTTCAGCAAATTCTGTAGTAGATAAAATTGTGTGTGTGTGTGTGTGTTTAAAGATTCTATTTATTTGACAGAAAGAGCAAGAGAGCACAAGCAGGGGGAGCAGCAGAGGGAGAAGCAGGCTCCCCACAGAGCAGAAAGCCTGATGCGGAACTCAATCCCAGGACCATGGGATCATGACCTGAACTGAAGGCAGACGCACAACCAACTGAGCCAGCCAGGTGCCCCAATAAAATGTGTGTTCTGGGGCATCCGTCCTCCTAATTCTTTTATCTTCTTCTTATTTATAGTTTTTTTTTCCCCAGATACCTAGTGTCCACTGCTCTTCTCCAACATGTCAAAGGACAATAAAGATTTACTTCTTTAGGGGATTTGCATTTTTATAGTGATCAGTAGTATATACTCTGGAATTAGGAGCATTAGCAAGCAGGTGTTCGAAACATCTGTGAGCCTTGGGACCTGATGGCATCTGGAAATCAGACTTCTGCAAACTTCTGTAGATCAGGAGAGCCTTGATCACAGCTGTTTCCCGGTGCTGACAGATACATGAAAGCTGTTGCCAATTCGTTAACCAGGGGCAATGATACGAATGGAAGATGCAACTGTTCTTTCTAAGGGACTCATAAAGGTCTGATTAGCCTAATGGAAGGCATTGCCCAGGCAATTAAGGAGAACATTTTTGGAAAAGCAGACTTCAGAAGCCAAGCAGAGTAGAAGTTTCTACCCTCTATTTATTGCATCTAATCAGATCAGCTCTCATTCTACACCCAAGCTCCACTGCTGTCAGGCACTGGTTGTTCATTCAGACGTAGTCAGGATCAACCACCCCTTTGCTGGGCATAGACAAGTCCTACTTTTGTAGCAGATGGCCTCTAAGATGTATCTACATATAACATAGTTTTATAAAAATATCTATGTACAGTCTAGTAATGTGCTGTCCAGTAAGGCAGTCACTAGCCTCATGTGGCTATTTAAATTTATTAAAATTAATTAAATAAAAAATCCAGTGTCTCAGGCGCACTAGAGCCACATTTCAAGTGCTCAGACGCCATGTGAGGCTAGTGGCTACTGTGTGGGACAGTGAAGATACAGAACATTTCTATCACCCCAAGTTCTACTGGACAGTCTGGAAGGTAACACTTTCAAGTTGCATTTTTGTAGAGGCATAGGTCAGCCTGCACTTAAAGGTGTAAAGCACAATCCTGCCCACAGGCATATATGTAGTCACTAAATGGTCTTACTGACTTTAGCACTTCTTTTTACTTTCCTTAATCTCTAGATATTTGCACATACACCACACTCAACACAAACTCTATTTTAGCCTGCCTTCCTCCCTCCTTTTCACTGATAAGGATAATGATTCTTAGGGTAGACTTAGTTCCTATAATAAGTGAAAATGCCCAACTCCTTGTTACTAACCAGAGCTGTACTGGAAACCTGCCTTGTTTTAACAAACAAGCTTGAATCCGAAGAGGAATGTATCTATTTGTGTTGCTGAGTCATTGAATTGACTGAAGGAAGGTCTGTGGGGGGAGAAACGAAGCTGCATACGATCGTTTCTATTAGAGATTTTGCTATTTCGGTGTTTGCATGTCAAAATAAGTCACTAGACAAATTGATGGTGGAGCAATTTAGTGCCGGAAAAATGCCTTTCCCAGCAAGATTTGAACTCCTAGTGTTTTTTCTTGAATCAGATTCTGTTTTGTTCTCTTGCCGAAAGATGAATTTTGCCGAATTTTAAAGCTTTAACTCTCCTCTTTAATGAAAACAAAAATAAATCTCTCCAGTCCAGGCCTTTTTAGCTCCCATACGATTATCACTAAAATGCCTTCATGTTATATTTTTGTCTGGGAAACAGAACTTTTAGACATTCCTGCACCCACGGGATGACTCTGAATCCAGTCAGAGATCAGGAAGAGCATGAAAAAGCCTCGAAGCTTTTGGTTGAAGATACTGGGGAGATGTAAAGCCTTTCCACCCCCTCCCACCGCGTCCCACCCCCGCCCCCCAAACCTAGGACTACTGTTTAGACGGTTCGGCAGTTCGATGCCAACGATTTACAACGGTGAGGAGCGGGGGCTGGTGAGTAAAGGGGTTGGGCGTGGTCAGGACTCCTAGGTGTCTGACTCACTGCAGAGCCTTGAGGAAGTCCTTTATATCTCCCCTCACCTGCCAGGGCAGGTCGTGCTGAAAAAGTCCGTTCGCATCTACTCATGTTACAGATGGGCAAACCTAAATTTGAAAAGCCCCTCACAGTGACACAGCAAATAAGCCCTCCACGAATCCATGGGTTCAGCCTGGGCTTCAGACACGCTGCAGCTCTACCTGGGAGGCACGGTTTGTGGATCCGGTGTTTTGAAAGTCCGAGGGCACCTGCGGGGTAGGGTGGTGGGTCGGCGGTCTCGGGGCCGGCAGAAGATGGCCATATCTGTAGCTACTTTGGAGTCTCGGACGAAATAGCCTCCCAGAGTTACTAGAAACTGCCTGTACCCTGCCCAAGCAAATTCACCCAACAGTTGCCATGAGGTTTATTTTCCCTTTACTCTTTGGTCCCAACTCCTGGGCTCTCCCGTGCTGGATAGAAGGTGGGGGTGGGGTGAGAGGCGGTGATTAGTCACTTACTGCAGTCTTCACACCTTTTATATTTGTATTGTCGCCTTGCCTTTAACCCTCTCGCGTCCAGAAAGTACCCCAGTACGCCACCCCTGCGCCTCAGCCCCAACCCCGAAGTGGCGACGAGAGGGGTCGTATGTTGTGAAACACATGAGAAGACTCTAGGGGACGCTGGCCCGAGGGGCACCCAGAAGAGTAGGGGGCGCGCCCCGCGGCTTCGCTCGGCGGCGAACAGAGCAGTGCGCACGCGCTACGCCCGCCGCTCCGCGCGTCCTCCGCCGGCTCTCCCCGCCCCACAGCGCTCCTCTCGCGCGGAAGCCCCTCCCCCGCCCCGAGCGGCCCGCCCCCCCCCGGGAAAGGGCGACGGGGCGCAAGGAGCGTGCGCGCGGCCCGCCCCGGGCGCGGGCGGGGGGGAGAAGGAGGGGCGCGCGCGGCGGGCAGCCCGCAGAAGCCGGGAGCCGCGCAGGAGGACGGAGTGCCAGCCGCCGCGGGGCCGAGCCGGTAGGGGGCCGCGGGCCCGGGCAAGGACCGGGGCGGGGGGCGGAGCGGGCGGGACTTGGCTCTGACGCGACTCTGGGGGGACACTGGCGGGACCCGGCGGCCGGGGCCCCGCGCGACCCTCGTCTCTGGAAACTTTATGCCGGCCCCCACACCTGCTCTCGGGAGGTTCTCGCATCCTCTGGGCGGCCGGGAGGGGTGAGGCCCGGGGCACTCCGCAGCGCCCCCTCCTCGCCGCCCACCCCCCGCCGGCTATGGGTGCGCGCCCCCCGACTGCGCCCTGGTGCGGCCGACGCCCCGGCCCCGCGTACCGGCCCTCGGGCTCCTTGGCCGGCGTCCTGTGGACTCCCCTCCCCTCCTCCTCCTTCCTGACCCTCTGCACTCCGGCCGCGCCACGGTCTTTCCTCGCCGGCGGTCCTCATCCACCCGCTCCGAGCCTCTCGAGCTGTCGGCGGCCCTTTGCATCTTTCAAAGGTTTCTGGTGCATTGATAGAAGCAACTTGACTTTCAGCAGTGCCAAGTATTCAACTTGACTGTTTCTCTGCGGTGGTAGATTGGGGTGCACAGTGCTAACGTGTCTCTTTATTCTTCCTAAGTACCCTCGCTTCAAAGCAAGTTGAGTTGTTTGTGTGTGAGAGGAGTCGCCTGCTGGAGCTGCCTTAGTGGATTGTATAACTATATTTTATTTAGGTGGATGTTGCCATTGGTACCAGCCAGTGTTATGGTAACTGGGCGTCCCAGAGGCAAGGGAAGGAGGAGTGACTTACAATTGCAGTTTTACTGTCTAGGGATTAAAAAAGAAACAAACAAACTACCTTGTACTTTTCATCCAGCAGGACCTCAAGGCATTTGGCAAGTGTTAACTAGCCGTTCTTTGTAGTTTTATAGGAGGGGTAGGGAGAGAGCATTGCCGTCCCGTTTTACAGATGTAAAAACAGAGGCAAAGAACCAGGTCCTGATTCCTTACTAATCTTCAAGGAATATTGACCAAGAAATTGAACCCTGAGTTTTCTGGAATTCCTTGTCCATAAGGCCACACAGAAGTAAAATGGAATGTTGGAACATCTTCCCTGAGGTTGTACAGATCAATTAAAAGTCAAAGAGGCTGGGGCCGGGTGTCAGCAGCCCTGTGCTTGAGACTCAGCTCTGTCACAAAGTTAAGTGATTCTGGACAAGTCACAGCTGCTTCCTCCATGTTTCCTGTTGTTTAAAATGAGGGGAACAAAGGTGCTGTCTTCTTTGCAAAGTTGTGTGTGTGTGTGTCTGGAAGCTCCACTCCCTTGAACTGCATTTGGTGGTTGTTAGTTGTGGACCCATAAAGGCACCCATTCTTGGGTTTCCTTTGGGAATGCAGGGAATGAGGTGCCCCCAGAATGAATAACTGTCTCTTCTTTCCTAGGGACACCTGAGAATTCACGTCAGGGACAGGCTGAGGCAGGGACCCTGACCCTGGGTGGGGGAAAAGTGTTGTGGGGTGGAGGTCGGAAGGCGCCCTGCACGGGCGGCTTGACACATGGGCCCTATTCCTGCCTCCAGCTCTGACTCATCTTCTGACGCTTGGGGGAGGAGAAGGTAGTTGCTTGATATTTTTGGCTTTCCCCCATAAAACAGGAGACGGTTTCCTTCATTCCAAGTCGTTTTAACGTCAGTGTCAAACGTGTCTATGCTGAGTTCTCATCTGAAATCTTTCATATTGGTTGAATGCAGGTATGATTTCTGTAATATTCCCTAATAGAACGGCATAAATGTGTATTCATATAAAATATACCGGTCAGGTGTATCAATCCAGGAAGTCCCTTAAAACTTTAGCATGAAAACCTTAACTTTTTTTTTTTAAACCTTAACATTTTTAAATGATGGTCTTTAGAGAGGAATGTGTGTTTGGGGAATTCCTTTGTATTTGGGATTTGGGTGGATTGAAAATGCTCATTAATAATTCTTTGTAAAACTTAGAACTTGACAGATAATGTTAAGGCCTTCTTTTTAGTTTCTTTTCCAAAAGTAACTGCTATGTGTATCTTTATCAACTCGAGTGTATCCTCTTAGACTTTTCTAAGCATTTTTATAATGTCTGCACAAAGTGATTTTTTAATTGAAATGAATTATAAAATTAACCAGTCCTGTTCGTAGAGATTTGGCTTCTGTCTAGAACACGTAGTATGAGTTTTAAGTACAGCTGGTTGTAAAGGTTCATTACCTCTGTTGCATAGTAGTATTTCTCAAGATGATGGGCAAATGACCCCTTCTTAAACAGCCTCAAAGCACTTCAATCATTACGATCCTAGGTGTTACTCTCTGTTAAAAATGAAAACTAAGGGGCGCCTGGGTGGCTCAGTGGGTTAAAGCCGCTGCCTTCAGCTCAGGTCATGATCCCAGCGTCCTGGGATCAAGCCCCACATCGGGCTCTCTGCTCAGCAGGGAGCCTGCTTCCTCCTCTCTCTCTGCCTGCCTCTCTGCCTACTTGTGGTCTCTGTCTGTCAAATAAATAAATAAAATCTTTAAAAAAAAAAAAAATGAAAACTAAAGCAACAGCACCTGGGTATAAACTTACAGGGTGAGCATTTAAGGTAGTAGCTTTATTTATGAAAGCTGCTCTGAGAAACAGGGAAGTGTTAATGTGGGCGCAGTTCAAATCAGTACTTTCAGGAGACACGTGAGTTCAAACAATTCACATCAGGGGTTTATGTATTAGAGGACTTTTGCCATGCTGAAGGCCCAGTGTTGAATATTGGGGGGGAAGGCAGATAAGGTCCCTGAAAACTGATGAAACTGATAAGCTAATAGTGACATTTAGAGAGGAAGTGTTCTTTCCCCACATTGGCCAGAACTGTAATGGTTCTGAATTCCTGGACGTCAACATTTTACTTACTTTTTTATTGTGAATTGTAACACACAGGAAAGCGTATAAAACAAATGGATAAATTAATGATTTAAGAATGCACAGCTGCAATCATCTAGAAGGTCAAGAAACACCTTCCTTCCGTACTTTCCCAAGGACAGGCTTTCCCCTCACCCCAGAAGTAACCTAGCTTCATTTTTGTGGAAATCTCTTCTTGTCCCTGGTTTTTCCCCCTAAATATTAATATCTAAACAAGTTTCATTTTGTCTGTTTTCACCTTTATGCACATGGAATCAAAGTAGGTATCCTTTTAAATACTTTTTTTTGGGGGGGTCAACAACATAAAAGTGTGTGTGTATACATGTGTGTATATAGGAATGTATATACATACACACATAGTTTTTTTAAAATTCTTGCAGCATGGTATTTTTTAAAGATTCATTCATGTTGTTATCTGTGACTGTAATTAGTTCGTTCTTGTATAAGCATAGCACAAGTTACCCATCATCTGCTGATGGATAGCTGGGTCGTTTCTGGTCTGGGGCAGTTAAGAACAGGGCCTACAGGTGTGTTTATCTGCAGCTTTACTAGCTGATGCCTCATTTCCAGAGTGGTTGGTACCAATTTACATTCCTCCCGTGGTGTCAGCCTTGAATGTATAATCCACTGTATTTGTTGTTGAACCACAGTATGTTTGGATAACCACAGTGTGAATGAATGAAGTGGTCTGATCCCTGGGCCTTTGTGTACCAGTGTATTTATATTTACTTACGGGTTTAATTGTATGGGTTGGACCAACATACTACCCAAAGGGCAGAGATGGTTTTCCACTCTATTGGGTTGACAAATACCCAAGAAAAATTCTTCCTTTTTTTTTTTTTCAAACAGATGTGTGGTTATAGGAAAATTTAAATATGCAAAGTGAAGAATAAAAGTGTCTAGTTACCTAGAAGTCTTATTTTTTTAAAAGGAGTTTTTTTGGGGGGGGAAAAGGATTTTTTTAAAAAAAGATTTTATTTGTTATTTATTTGACAGAGAGCGATCACAGGTAGGCAGAGAGGCAGGCAGAGGGAGAGGAGGAAGCAGGGTCCCTGCCGAGCAGAGAGCCCCATGTGGGGCTCCATCCCAGGACCCTGGGATCACGACCAGAGCCGAAGGCAGAGGCTTTAACCCACTGAGCCACCCAGGTGCCCCAAGGATTTTTTTAATAAGTTTTTTTTTTCTTTTTTAGTAATCTTTACCCCCCAGTGTCAGGCAAGAACTCACAACCCCAGCATCAAGAGCTGCACAGTCTTCCAGCCAGACGCCCCTACCTAAAGTCTCTTAAAGGTTTTGGGTGAATCTTACCTCTGGGGCCGCTCGATGCCTTGATGTGATGATTTGTGTTGTGCTGGTAAATACCTGCCGTGTGCCCAGCCCTGAATGTGTAGGCCGGCAGTGCAAGTTTTAGTGTGTGGTGTGTGCAGGAACCCAGGCCAGTCCTTGTTAGAGGACCCTCGGAGGACCCTCCGAGAATGCTTGTGTGCACGTGCAGGTCCTTTAGGAGGCGCTGAGCACAGACCAAGAAGGCTCCTCTTTCCCTGGCTTTTCCAAAGGAACCACAGCTTCTTCACTATGGGAATAAAGTACTCTTTTACAATCTTTAAAATGTACTTTTCCCCCAATTTTCCTTAGCGTACCATAGTAGAGGGAGTTAAAACTGGGTTTGAAACAGAATTTCTGCTTTTGAGGAGGCAGTTGCCAGGTTAACTTTAATTGCCCGTGTGTCGTGTTGTAGCTGGATTTAAAGCTAGGTGTGTATGGAGTGTGTGCGGGGAGAGACAGGTGGGAGGAGGGGAGAGTGGGAAGGGAGATAGGAGAGGCAGAGGTGGCAAGGTTATGTCAGCACAGGTATTGGCTGATTACCTACAGTGCCTGGTATTATTTGCTAACAGTTTGCTTCTATCCTCGCAGTAGAATGTTCTGCAGTTTTGTAGGTTTAGAAAATACCCTCAGGGCTATCCCTTTTCTTAGTTGGAGGGGTAAAGGAAGAATAATCCAAAGAATGTGAGATTTGTAGTTCTTTTTTAATTTATTCTGTAAGGCATCCTAGAAAATGGTTATATGCTCCGTTTTCCGGCTTTCCATAAATCTTGAGTACTTTCTCACTTATATATTAAAGTTTTCTTCAGATTCTCTAAAATAGTCATAACTTTAAAACCTACTTATATATGAATTAAAAGTTTTAAAGAAAGGATCAAAAGGAGCATCAGAGCCTCTTAATCTGAGTGATTGCAGGGAGAAGTCATATTTGTGTTCTCTGGTATCCCTTGTGGTGGGCAGTAGTAGTTGGTGGAAGAGCTCTGTATTCCACCTGTTACCGGGAAGGGGGCAAAGTGTGGGTGCTGAGGTCGTGGCCATACCGGCCACACAATGTCACAACCGCCCACAGCCCTCCCACCTTGCCACTTGCCGTCCTCGCTCTTAGCACTGACCCAGTTTTAGCCACATCTACTATGGCACTGACAGTTTGGCCAGCTTTTCCCCCTGTCTTCTCGAAGTCTGTGGACAAAGGGGTCCTTTTGAAATTCACATGCAACTGCTGATCTTAACTTGTCTTTGTCTCAGAATAGTTTCAGCATCAAAAGCCTAGGGCAGCGGGTCTTCTTGACTCTTAAGGTCTTTGAGTGTGTGGGTAACACAGAGGACTCTTCTTCGGGTTGAGCAAGCTGCTTCTGTTGAACTAGTAAACATTTCTGTGTCAGATAAGAGCACGTGAAGCACCAGCCTTCCTCCACTGAAGAAAGACACCCATGAGGTGAGCTCGCTTGAAGTTTTGAGGAAGTACTACTGGTAAAAATAAAATCCAGGAGAGGACTGTCAGCATTGCAAGTTACACACAAATTTGAAATAAAAATTTATAATTAAGAATTTCACTCATTTAGCTCTTGTGCCTCTCTGGTGTCCTTGCCAAGTTCTCTTACCAAATCAGCTGTGAGTCTGGCTCCCATGTGAGGAGCAGGTGCAGGCCAGAGCCTGGAGGGGGCGTTTGTGTTGACAGCCATTTGTTGTAGTTAATTTTCTTCTATTCCAAATAATTTTTATTTTTAGAAATTTCAGTCATATGCTGGGGTGCCGCCTGGGTGATTTAGTCGGTTAAGTGTCCAACTCTTGATTTCAGCTCAGGTCATGATCACAGGGTTGTGATATTGAGCCCCACACTGGGCTCTGTGCTAGGCTTGGAGCCTGCTTGAGATTCTCTCTCCCTCCCCCTCTCCCCCTGCTCGTGCTCTCCCTCCCTCTCTCTCCCTTTCTCTCTCTCAAAAATAATAATAAATGAATAAATAAATACATTGCAGTCATATAGGAAATTACAAAGAACAGGGACGCCTGGGTGGCTCGGTGGGTTAAGCCTCTGTCTTCGGCTCGGGTCATGATCCCAGGGTCCTGGGGTCAAGCCCCACATCGGGCTCTCTTCTCGGTGGAGAGCCTGCTTTTCCCTCTCCCTCTGCCTGTGCTCTGTCTCTCTGTCAAATAAATAAATAAAATCTTTAAAAAAAAGAAAATTGCAAAGAACAAATTTTTATCATTACCATCCCAAACTGGTCATACTTTCTCTCTTTCTCTCTTCAATAGCCTTTAATTTGCACTGTCATATAAATATGTTGTATTTAGGGGACGGGAACTCTTTCAGGGTTAGAGGTTGTACATCATTTCACAGATTCTTGCTAAAAACAGGAGAAGTATTTAATGTTTTACAGAGTTTCAACTACCTGGTTTAAACTTTCAGATGAATATGATCCAAAATGTAAGTTAAGTGAAACTTGTTTTCATATTGGATTATGTCTTTTTTTTTTTTTAAGATTTTATTTATTTATTTGACAGAGAAATCACAAGTAGGCAAAGAGGCAGGCAGAGAGGGGGAAGCAGGCTCCTTGCCAAGCAGAGAGCCCGATGCGGGGCTCAATCCCAGGACCCTGAGACCATGACGTGACCCAAAGGCAGAGGCTTAACCCACGGAGCCACCCAGGCAACCCTGGATTATGTCTTTTTGTTTGTTTGTTTGCTTTTTTTGGGGGGCTTGAACTCACAACCCTGAGATCAAGACCTAAGCTGAGATCAAGAATCTGATGCCTAACTAACTGAGTCATGCAGGTGCCCCAGTACTGGATTATGTCTTTTTTTTTTTTTTTAAGATTTTATTTATTTATTTGACAGACAGAGATCACAAATAGGCAGAGAAGCAGGCAGAGAGAGAAGAGGAAGCAGGCTCCCCACGGAGCAGAGAGCCCGATGTGGGGCTCGATCTCAGAACCCTGGGATCATGACCTGAGCTAAAGGCAGAGGCTTTAACCCACTGAGCCACCCAGATGCCCCTGAATTATGTCTTAAGTCCAAGAAACTACTGTATTGTTTTGTTTAAAAATAATTTTTAAAAATGTACATTTGTGGAGTTCCTTATTTCACTTATTCTCCTACAAATTATAGTAAATAATATTTATCTTTTCCACAGTAGCTTAATCTTATTTTTTTAAGTAGGCCCCATGCCCAGCATGGGACTTGAACTCAGGGCCCTGAGATCAAGACCTGAGCTGAAATCAGGAGTCGGACACTTAACTATCTTAGCTGTCCAGGTGCCTCTTAATATTATTTTAAATTCCTTTTGCAGAGATACGTGCTAGAGATATAAATTCTTGGGCCTTTATCCCCGGAAATCCTGATTATTAGGTCTGAGGTGGGGCCTAGGAATGTGCATCTTAACCAGCAGCTCATGTGATTCTCATGCAGCGGTTATTAGGTCCACACTTTGAAAATATTCCTTTGCCATAGGATGATGGCTTTGGAACATAATTTCAACCATGTGTTTTCTGTAAAGGGCCAGGTAGTAAATATTTTAGGCTCCGGGGCCAAACAGTTTCTGCAGCAACTACTTAACTCACCTTCACAGGAAGAAAGCAGCCATAGTTAATGTGTAACCAGTGAATGCAGCTGTGTTACAATAGAGCTTCATTCATGAACACTGTCATTTTAATTCCATACACTTTTTATATGCCATGAAGTGTACTGTTCTTGTGATTTAATTTTTAGCCATTCCAAGCTCATGGGCTGTACAAAAACACGTGGTGGGCTAGACACGTCTGCTTGCCGTGGCTTGCCAGCCCCTGATGTGTACCAGAGTAGAGTGAGGTTTGCTGGCCACGACCACATTTGAATAACAGTGAATAACAGTGATACAATCTGTATAAATTATGCTAATATAGTAATATAAAGAATTGTCATAAAGAATTATGTGTATTGTCTTATTGTATTAGACTATTTTTTCAGGAGATAAAGACAAGGGAATAACTTCAGGAATCTCTGCCTTTGCACTGCCATTTAGTTAAAAACTTGATTCCTCCCTTTGCTATGGGGGAGTCCAGGCACCCAATTGGCCTCAGAGCGTGGTAGGGCTGCTGTCCCACCAGGGAAAGGGCACAGAGCTTCATCAGGGTCCCTCTTTCTAGTTAATTCAGGAGACTCACCTGGTTATCTTACCCTGCTCTGAAACTTTCGTGGGTAATTAGATGTTTTTGATTTATAAAGACAAGTGGGAAATTAATTTATCAATACTTTATAAATGAAGTTACTTTGCTATGAAATCACCAAAAATGTGGAATTGGGTCATGGGTGTGATACAGAAATCCTTGTAGGGAGAAGGTTGAGGCTCACTGCTTGGGGTTTATGGGTGTTGATGCACGCAGTCAGACAGTAGAGTAAGTGATTGAAGGTTGTCAGCTATTCACTGTTGAGCTCTTAGTCCTCTGAACTTTATAAATTCCTTTTTGTCTTCCTTAAAGTCATAATGAACTTTAAAGAGATCTCATTTATTAAAAAAATCTGCATTTTCTGAGATTTCATAGTCTTGCCTCTCAGAGGGTGGTAGTGACTTTGGCAGTTTTGAGGCACATTTTTTATCTATTTTGGGTTTAATTGTTGTGTGTGGTTTTTAAAGTACTCCGCCTCTAGATGTTCTGACCTACATAAATCAAAGTTCACTGCTTAACCAAGAATCTATGATTCATATTTAATTTTTACCACTTCTTGAAGATTTTGAAGTATTTACATAGGCTCTGGCACAAATTGTTTTTTAGTTATCACCAAACAAATTTAAATGTGATTGTGGGATTTTGCCAGCATTTTCTTGGTTTAGGCTTATCAGATTTTTCATTCCCTGAGACCATCTCATACCACATAGCAGTTCAGGATTTTTTAGATTCATATCCCCATTATAGATAAAGCACAATGAGACTGACCTTGTGTGCCTTAATTTCTTTTCTTTGCAGTTTTTGTTTTCTTCCTCAATGAAATGGGGACATTTTGGTAGTTTTTTGATCAGTTGACCTGTCGTGGTCAGATTGTATGACTAATCAACAAATGTACAACTCATGGAAAAGGGGTTCTGGTCCCAGTGGGGTTCCTACTTTTTTTCTATGTAGAGTCTGGGAAGGCCTCTTCACCTCCATTACCTCAGATTCCTCATCTGGGAACCATGACAGCAGAACAGTACTGATCCACATGAGGCTGAGCGTGTTCATGGAGCTTCAGCAAAATAGGCACTGGCATTTTTGTTTTTTGTTGTTGTTTTTTTTTCCAGCAAGTCCAGTGGGACAGACTGAGGCTAATTGATAGCGATGCTTTTCCACTTTCCTGTGTATAAAGACACCTGCCATGTTGTTCACTGTGGAATCCCATTCCATAGGTCTGGGATGGGGACTGAGATGATGCATTTCTTTCAAGCTCCGGGTTGATGCTGCTGCCTCTTGGATCACACTTGGAGTAGTGAGGGGTTATAGAAAAGGATTTGTGTTCTCTATTTGGAATCTGAAAGTAAGAAAGCTCTTCAATGTCAAGAATGACAGTATGTCTTTTTTTTTTTTTTTAAGATTTTATTTATTTGACAGAGAACACAAGTAGGCAGAGAGGCAGGCAGAGAGAGAGAGGAGGAAGCAGGCTCCCCACTAGCAGAGAGCCCGATGCAGGGCTCGATCCCAGGACCCTGGGACCATGACCTGAGCCGAAGGCAGAGGCTTAACCCACTGAGCCACCCAGGTGCCCTTAAAAATTTTTTAATAAAGATTTTATTTGAGACATTTATCATTAAAAATTTTTTTAATAAAGATTTTATTTATTTATTTATTTAATTTATTTGCAGAGGGGGGGCATGGCAGAGGAAGAGAGAGGAATAGACTCCCCGCAGGGAGCCTGACAAAGGGCTCAATCTCAGGACCCTGAGATCATGACCTGAGCTGAAGACAGTTAATTGACTGAGCCTCCCAGGTGCCCATAAATGGCAGTATGTTTTAAATGGACTGGAGAAAAAGCATGATAGTATCATCTATGAGACTCCTCCCTGAGAAATAAGACAACTCTGTTTTTCAGCCCCATTGACTGTTTTACTTTGCTTCTAGCCTGTGCCTTCTCTGAATTGCTAAGGAACCCACTGTTTGCACTGCTCATTTGAGTCACTTAATGCCAGTCAATCTCCCATTGTTATTCAGCTGTTTTATAGTGTACCTTGTTATCAATTTAGGGTGATAAAATGCTAGGACAGGGTGATGGTTTATATTATACCTTTAGAGCCCTCTTCTAGCTATTACTGCATAGCACACCATTCCAAACTCAGTGGTGTATAAATAACCATTTTTATTTTGTTCGCAGATTCCTGTAGAGGTCAGGAATTTGGACCTTATGTAGCGGGGACAACTTGTCTTTGCTCCACAGTGTCTGGGGCCAGTGGTGGGACAGTCAAAGACTGTAGGTGACTCGATGGCTGGGAGCTAGAATCATCGATTTGTCTTTACTCACATATTTCGTAGTTGATCCTGGCTACCCACTGGGATGTCAGCTGGGCTGCTCTCTGGAGCACCTGCATCTTACCTGACCCCATGGTAACTCTGTTGAGCTTCCTCACA
This sequence comes from Martes martes, assembly GCF_963455335.1. Lineage (NCBI taxonomy): Eukaryota > Metazoa > Chordata > Mammalia > Carnivora > Mustelidae > Martes > Martes martes. Next base: position 28,620,079 of record NC_137904.1, on the reverse strand, counting down.
GCATAGCAGCTGGGCTCTAAGAGCAAGTCCCAAGACAGCAAGGTAGAAGTGTGTGACATGTTTATAATCTAGCCTCAGAAGCATTATTTCTGCTGTACTCTTTGGTGGAGTTGGTCACATTGTAAGGTCAAGTGGGATGGGAGATATTGTGATTTGTGGCGAAGACCTTTTCCCACAGTCCCCACATCACTTAGAGTAGTGCTGAACACATGGCATGAACTCAGTGAAGACTGTTGGGTGAATGAGTGGCCAGTAGTTTTAGTACTTAGGTGGGTGAGGACCAAATTCAAAAACACAGTTCCAGATATGAACAGATTACCCCCCAATACCCAAATAAATGTGTGCTTTCACCTTTTATCGTTATTAACAGTCTCTTCTCAGTATTCTACTCATTCTATTTCCAACATGGGAATCTCTGAACTTATCATATGGAAGTAAACTTGTTGAAGTCTGTGCTTCTATATATATCACCATAGGGCTATACTTTGTTCCTTGCTCTCATCAAGTGGACTTCCCGTGTCATTCTTTGGACTGTGGTGTGTTCTTCATCCTGCAGCTCGTTAGTCTTAAAATGACTGTCCTTTGTTAGGCTCAGCTCATGGGATGGTGGTGCACATGAGGACACTGAGGACCAGTCCGGTCACAACTACACAGGCAGTTGCTGTACACCATGATATGTGTCACCTTGAGGAATATCTGTGGCCAAACCAGAATGGTGACTCTGTCCTTAGCTTTATGTGTATTATGTGTGTTTATCCTCATCCCAGGACCTCTTCATATCAGTTCACTTATGTGGTGGGAAAAGGAACAACAACTCCTCCTGCAGAAGTAAGTGGTTGAGGTGTTTTAGCCAAATTTTAAAGCTTTCCAGAAAAGCAAGAACAATTTGCATCTTTTCATTTTAATACAAATATAACTCAACATTTGTTTGAATTTTTTTTTTTTAAGATTTTATTTGTTCAGAGAGAGGGTATAAGCAGGGGGAGCTGCAGGTAGAGGCAGAAGGTGAAGCAGACTCCCTGCTGAGTAAGGAGCCCAATGTGGGACTCGATCCCAGGACCCTGGGATCCCGACCCGAGCTGAAGGCAGATGCCCAACTGACTGAGCCACCCAGGTGTCCCTATGAGTTTTATTTTTAAGAGTGTTTTAATTTTTTCCCCAATGGAACATATTTCTGATTTAATAATGAAAATTAATGAGAAAAGTATCATTTATTTATGGCAATGTAGGCTAACATGCTTCTATTTTAAAAAGGGTGACTTTATCTAGTTCTTAAAAAAAAAAAACCTTAAATACTTACCAGAAAGAGAAAATGTGATTATATAGGCTTTTCAGGTATTAAAAAAATAACAATGTAGGCCTCAAGTATATACTGTGTCCTTCTGAAATTCCTACAGCTAAAAATAATTTAGGTCATCTTACACGGTCATTTCTAGCATCATTATGCCCATTTTCTGCTTATTCAGTGTGAGAAGAGAGAAAGCAGTAGGTAGAATTTCAGTTTCTAAATGCCTATTCTAGTGGTTATTTGCTATGATTAGAAAAAAGAGAAAGAAAACTAGCCTCCATGACACTGGGATGGATGCTCTGAGTGGATCGTGACACCAGCTAGCAGCTCCAAGGCTGCTCCCGTACGGATGCCAGTGCTAACTCAAAGCTGGTGCCCACATCCCAGGGCTTCTGCAGTGCAGGGAGCAGTCATGTGTTACCAGCTTCTGCATCAAGATTATGGGCCACCTGGACGGACACTAATTCTGCATTTTTCCTTAGCACTTTAGTGCTTTCATCATCTGCAAGATGTTTCTTAGAACTTGGGGGAAAAAAGTACCTCTCTGGGATTGGTTTAGGCCAGCTCCTCCTGTTTGTCTTGCAGCCCACCCCATCCTGTCTCCATTCTCCTGGCCAGGAAAGTGTTTTTGCCTCCAAGTGGTAAATGCAGCTGCCAGAGCAACTTGGAAGGACTGAGTTGACCACCATGGACAGCGACATGAACTTTCCTTGGCGCTGCCTCTGGTCATCTCGGAGACACGTGTGCTGCCGTGGGAGTGGCGAGTTCACTCAGAGAGTACTTTGCTGTCTTGGAGCCCTCAAACATGCCTCAGTCTTTTACTCCGCTAATACAGTCCCCTCTTCTGTCCTCTAGTACACATTGACTAAGATGATTTTGACGAACCTGGGATGTCATACACATGTATTCTTTCCTTCTTTATGATCAGAATCTCCTGGTCCTGGCACTGGAGCACACTAGGGCTTCTTGTGCCTACCGTGGAACCACCCCTTGCTGAGGTCCCTCTGCTCTCAGGGGGGCCTGTGTCCTAGATGGTATACAAGTCTGTGGCAATATTTCCCTATTCTGGGTGACAGGAGAAACTGAGTAGCTGAGCCCATCTGGGCTTTTCTGTAAGCAGCATTCAGCCCCATGTTTCTTGGCAGATCGAAGACCCCTTTCCTGCACTGAAGGTGCCGGCTGCTGGTGTCACAGTGCCACAAGACAGGCAGTGAGGACATAGCCAGTCCCCACAGTCATGCTGAAAGGCAGCGTGTGGGCTTGAGCTAGGAGCCCAGACACCTTAGATCTTTTTCTGGTTCTGTCGCAGATCTTCTCTGAGTGGAAATCATCTCACCCTTTCTGAACCTTATAGTTTCTGATCTGTAAAAGGGGTCAGGAGTGTTTGTCAGAGGAGCATCGCTAATATCTGTGCCCTCTGCGTGCTCTTTGGCAGACGCTGTAGTTCGAAGCCGCGGAGCCAGCTCCGACAATTTGCAGCAGGTTTGTTGGCACGAGACTGACTAGCAGCAGCAGGGAGGGAGCATCATGTCTGTCTCACTTGGATTCTGCCCTGAGGACTCACAGTCTGTTTTCTCTGCAGTACCAAGTACCTTATCACTGCCCAACAGAGGAGAGTTAGCGGAGTAAGTTAGGCTTCCAGGCCATCCATTATTCACCCCTGACGAAGACACTTCGGCTGCAAAGACCAGTGAGTCTGAGACCTTCACCTCAGGAGGGCAAGTGGCCTCCCAAACAGAATGATAATTTGGGAGACCACAAGGCTGAGTGACTGTTAGTTAGACAGTGACTCAGTAACCTGGTTGGAAATTTGATCAGCATCTTCCAGATTTTCCAGTAAGGAGGGAGTTCTCACCAGCAGTTTGAGAGCCCAATTTTGTGTTTTATTTGACAGACAGAGATCACAAGTAGGCAGAGAGGCAGGCAGAGAGAGGAGGAAGCAGGCTCCCTGCTGAGCAGAGAGCCCCATGTGGGCCTTGATCCCAGGACTCCGGGATTATGACCTGAGCCGAAGGCAGAGGCTTTAAACAATCTTTTTTTTTTTTTTTTTTTTTAATTTTTTTTTAAAGATTTACTTATTTATTTGACAGACAGAAATCACAACTAGGCAGAGAGGCAGGCAGAGAGAGGAGGAAGCAGGCTCCCCACAGAGCAGAGAGCCTGATGTGGGGCTCGATCCCAGGACACTGGGATCACAACCGGAGCTGAAGGCGGAGGCTTTAACCCACCGAGCCACCCAGGTGCCCCGAAGGCAGAGGCTTTAACCCACTGAGCCACCCAGGCGCCCCTATCAGTGACTTTGCTTTTAAAATCACTAGGATTGTGCCAGGGAAAGACTTGGAAGTGGCATGAGACTGTGCTCTGCAGCAGGATGGGATGTTCTCTATAAATTCTGCCCATTTCCACTTCCACCTAACACACACATCTGCACACATCTCTTTAGGTGACCGCTTCCTCTTCCTCTTCATGGTGTGATTTTACCTAGATACTGCAGTGTGCTGCTGTCCAGCGCGGGTCCCCAGAGAAGGCTCTAGCCTTGGGCGAGGCAGCACCCCTCAGACAAGGGCTGACTCTGGGGAGGACTTGTGACTTATCAGGGCCAGCACTCTGAGTGCCTCAGTCTTGAAGCAGGGAACTGGTGGCTCACCCCAGCGTCGGCCTCTACAGTAGTTCTCAAAGTGTGTCCTCTGGCAGCATCACCTCAGAAATGCCAGTTCTTGAGCCCCGCTCTGAAACTCTTAGTGTGTGGTTCAGAAATTTGTTTTAACGAGACTCTGATGCATGCTAAAGTTTGAGAACCACTGCATTTGAAGCTATCACTGTTTCATTTATTATTTTATTGAGGTGTAGTTGATGTATAACATGTTTCAGGTATACAACATAATGGTCGGATACTTACATTAGCACAAAATGATCATCACAATAAGTCCAGCAATATCCATCACTATATAATTACCAATGTTTTTTGTAATGAGAACTTCTAATATATACTCTTAGCAGCTTTCAGATATGCAATACAGTAATATTAACTTGTACATTACATCCCCATGATTTATTTTTACAACTGTAAGTTTGTGTCTTTAAACCTCCTTCACTCTTTTAGTGCCCCCTTCACCACCTCTGGCAACTGCCAGTTTGTTCTCTATATTGGTGAGCTCATTTTCATTTTCTTTTTAGATTCCACACATAACTGATAGAATATTTGTCTTTTTCTCTCTGACTTATTTCACTTGGAAAAATGCCCTCAAGATCTGTTCATGTTATCTCAATGTAAGATTTTCTTTATGGCTGAATAACATTCCATTGTGTTTATATACCACATTTTCTTATCTGTTCCATCTATCAGTGGCCCTTAGGTGTTTCCATGTCTTGGCAGTGAACATGGGGGTGCATATGTTTTTTCAAGTTAGTGTTTTTGTTTTCTTCAGATAAGTACAGGGCCGTGGACTGCTGGATCATATGGTGGTACGGTTTTGTTTTGTTTTCAGTAATCTCTACTCTCAGTATGGGGCTTGAACTCATGACCCCAAGATCAAAAGTTACATGTACTATGGACTGAGCCAGCCAGGCACCCCTGGTAGTTCTATTTTTAATTTCTTGAGCAACCTCCATGTTCTTTTCAGCAGCGGCTGCACTGGTTTCCATTGCTGCCAGCAGTGCAGGGGTTTTTTTTTTTTTCTCCACAGTCTCGCCAACAGTTGTTGTTATTTCTTGTCTTTTTGTAACAGTTGTTATAACAGGTATACAGTGATATCTCACTGTGGTGTAACACACTGATTTAAAGATGTTGAACCATTCTTGCATCCCTGGAACAAATCTCACTTGATTGTAATGTATGCATCTTTTGACGTGTTGTCGAATTTACTTTACTAATGTTTTGTTGAGGATTTTTGCGTAATGTTCATCAGGGATATTGACCTGTAATTTTCTCGTGTCCTTGTCTGGTTTTAGTATCAACATAATCCTGACCTTGTGAAATGAGTTTGGAAGTGCTCCCTCCTTTTTTATGTTCTTGAAGACTTTAGAAATGTAGTATTAATTCTTCTTTAAATGTTTGGTAGAATTCACCAGTGAAGCTGAGTGGTCCTGGATTTTTGTTGGTTGGAAGGTTTTTGATTTCTGATGCAGTGTTCTTACTAGTTGTTGGTCTATTCTATTTCTTCATGATTCATTCTTGGCAGGTTGTATGTTTCTAGGAATTTGTCCATTTCTTTTGTCACATTTGTTGGTGTGTAATTGTTTATAGTAGTCTCTTATCCTTGGTATTTCTTTGTGGTATTGGTCATGACTTCTTGCATTTCTGCTTTTACTAATTTGAGTCCTTTTTTTTTTTTTTTCGTGGTAAGCCTAGCCAAAGGTGGTCAATTTTATCTTTTCAGAGAACGAACTCCTAGTTTCATTGATCTTTTCTAGTGCCTTTTTAGTCTCTATTTTTATTTTTACTTTGACCTTTATTATCTCCTTCCTTCTAACTTTGCTTCATTTGTCTTTTTCTAGTTCCCTGAGGTTTAAAGTTAAATCCTTTGAGAGGCCTTTTTTTGTGTGTGTAAGATTTTATTTATTTATTTGACAGAGACACAGTGGGAGAGGGAACACAAACAGGGGGAGTGGGAGAGGGAGAAGCAGACTTCCCGCCAAGCAGGGAGCCCGATGTGGGGCTCGATCCCAGGATGCTGGAATCATGACTTGAGCCAAAGGCAGATACTTAACGACTCAGCCACCCAGGCGCCCCTTGAGAGCTTTCTTGATTCTTGTTATAGACATTTATCACTGTAGCTTTCCTTCTCAGAACCACTCTTGCTGCACTCCATGAGTTTTGGTATGCTGTATTTCCATTTTCCTTTGTCTCAGGGTAGTTTTTGATTTCTTCTCTGAGCCACTGGTTGTTCAGTAGCATATTGTTTAACCTCCACATACTTGTTAATTTTCCAGTTTTCTTCCTGTAATTGATTTCTGGTTTCATACCACTATGGTTGGAAAAGATGCTAGGTATCTAACTTCAGGTATCAGCTCAGTCTTTTTAAATTTATTAAGACTTGTTTTGTGGCCTTAAAATCTGTCCTGGAGAATGTTCCATGTACCCTTGAGAATATGTATTCTCTTGCTTCTAGATGGAATGTTTTGTATATGTTAAGTCCATCTGGTCTAAGGTGTTGTTTAAGACCGATGTTTCCTTATTGATTTTCTGACTTGGATGATCTATCCATTACTGGTGTTAAAGTCCCCTATTATTATTGTATTGCTGTCTATTTCTTCCTTTAGGTCTGTTAATATTGCTTTATATATTTAGGTGCCCTGATGCTGGGTGCATAATTTTTTTAAAAAGTTTTATTTGTTTATTAAAATATTTTATTTACATATTTGACACAGAGCACGAGCAGGAGGAGCGTCAGGGAGAGGGAGAAGCAGGCTCCCTGCTGGGTAAGACCCCCCCCCCCCCCCGTGATGCAGGGCTCCATCCCAAGACCCTGGGATCATGACCTGAGCCGAAGGCAGCAGCTTGACCTACTGATTCACCTAGGCGTCGTGTAAAAATATTTTTAAGTAATCTCTACACCAGCATGGGGCTTGAACTCACTACCCTGAGATCAAGAGTCACTCTGCCGACTGAGCCAGCCAGGCACCTGTTTGGCTCATAATTATTTACAAATGTTATATCCTCTTGTTAAATTGAGCCATTTATCGTTATGTCATGCCTGCCTTGTCTCTTATTACAGTCTTCATTTTAAAGTCTTTTTTGTCTGATGTAAATATAGTTACTCCAGCTTTCTTCTGGTTTCCATTTACATGTAATATCTTTCTCGGTCCCATCACTTTCAGTATGCATATGTCCTTACATCTGAAGTGAGTCTCTTGTAGGCAACATATAGATGGGTCTTCTTTCATTCAGCCATTTTATTGTTTGTTTGAATCATTTAGTCCATTTACATTTAAAGTAATTAGTGATAGGTACATACTTATTGCCATTTTGTTCATTGTTTTCTGACTGTTTTGTAATTCCTCTGTTGCTTTCTTCTCTTGCTCTCTCTTTGTGATTTGATTTTGTGGTACGCTTAGATTCCTTTATCTTCTGTGTACCTGCTGTAGGCTTTTGCTTTGTGGTTACCATGAGGTTTACATGTAACAAGTTATAAGAATATTTTAAGTTGATAACCTAAGTTTGAATACATTCTAAAGCTCTACAGTTTTACATACATCCCTGATTTTGTTTCTGATGTCCCATTTTTTAAAGATTTTATTTGAGAGGGAGCAAGTATGAGTTGGGGTGGGGGAGGGAGGGCAGAAGGAGAGGGAGAAGTAGGCTCCCCACTGAGTAGGGAACCAGATGCAGGGCTTGATCCCAGGACCCCAGGATCGTGACCTGAAGCAAAAGCAGACACTTAACTGAGTGAGCCATCCAGGCGCCCTATTAAGTTACTTTTTAGAGAATGCATGTGTGAGTGTGGCGAGGGGGAGAGGAGAAGCAGACTCCCTAATGAGTGTGGAGCCCAACTCACGAGCTTGATCTCACAACCTTGAGATCATGACCTGAGATGAAACCAAGAGTCAGGTGCTTATCGGATTAAGCCACGCAGGCGCCCTTTTGATATCCTATTTTACATCTTTTTGTCTTGTATATCCCTTGACTAGTTCTTGTAGTTATAGTTATTTTTACTACTTCTGCCTTTTAAGATTTTAGTTGTCAGGGGCACCTGGGTGACTCAGTCGTTAAGCATCTGCCTTCTGCTCGGGTCATGATCCCAGGATCCTGGGATTGAGCCCCACATCAGGCTCCGGGCTCAGCAGGGAGCCTGCTTCTCCCTCTCCTATTCCCCCTGCTTGTGTTCCCTCTCTTGCTGTGTCTTTCTCTGTCAAATAAATAAAATCTTAAAAAAAAAAAAAAAAGATTTTATTTGTCAGAGCACAAGCAGGGGGTAAGGGCAGGGGGAGAGGGAGAAGCAGACTTCCTGCTGAGCAAGGAGCCCAATGCAGGACTCCATCCCAGGACCCTGGGATCCTGACCTGAGCTGAAGGCACCCGCTTAATTGAGCCACCCAGGTATCCCTATAGTAGCTTTATAAGTGATTAATCTACCACCTTTTATATTATTCTAAATTTTACTATATTTACTTTCACCAGTGAGATTATCCTTTTATGTGTTTTCCTGTTACTAATTAGCACCCTTTCTTTTCAGCTTCAAGAAATGCCTTTAACATTTTTTGCAAGGCCAGTTTAGTGGTGATGAACTCCTGTAGTTTAAAAAAACTCTTTCTCCTTCACTCCTGTATGATGGCTTTGCTGGGTAGAGTGTTCTTCGAAGTGTTTTCTTTCACTGCCTTGAATATGTTGTGCCACTCCCTGTGGGCCTGCAGAGTCACTCCTCAAAAATCTGATAGTCTTATGGGGGGAGGGGGGGAGTTTCCTTGTATGTAACAAGTTATTTTTCTCTTGCGGCTTTCAAGAGTCTCTCTTTGTCTTTTAACATTTTAACAGTTTAATTATGATGTGTTTTAGTGTGGGTCCCTTCAGGTTCATCTTATTTGGAACTCTCCGAGCTTCCCTGGATGTCTGTTTCCTTTGCCAGCCAGGTTAGGGAAGCTTTCAGCCATTCTTTCTCCAAATAAGTTTTGTGCTCCTTTCTCTTCTCCTCCTGGGACCTCTGTAATGTGAATGTTGGTCCCTTTGATGTCCCGTAAGTACCTTAAGCTGTCTTCACTTCATTCTTTTGTTGTTCTGTTGTTCTTTTGCTGTGTCAGGTAGTTTTGTTGAAACCCTCTAGTTGATTTTTCAGTTCAGTTAGTGTGTTCTTTAGCTCTCTGATTTCTCTTTGGTACTTTCTTATATTTTCTATCTGTTGAAGCTCTCACTGTATTCACCCTTATCCCAAGTTCAGTGAGCATCTTTATGACCATTATTTTGAACTCCTCAGGTAAATCACTTATCTCCATTTAAGGACTTCTGAGATTTTATCTTGCTCTTTCATTTGGAACACATTTTTCTGTTTCTTCATCTTCCTCTACTTGGTGTTGGTTTCTGTGCATTAGACAAAACAGCCATCTTTCCCAGTCTTGAAGGAGTGGCCTCAGGTAGGAGATGAACCTTATTGTTCAGTACTGCCTTTGTTTTGGGTTTCTCTAGAAACTTTGCGACTGTCCAAGCAGCCTATTTTTAATGGCTCCCAGTTGTTTCACGTGTGACAAGGCCTGTCAGTGAGGATCTCACTTAGCAGCTTTTAACATATGCACATAAACAGTCCTGTGGGGCTGCAAGTGTGAGTCTCATTGGCCAGCAGAGCCTGGTAATCTAGAGGTGTCTCCTGGGCAGCAGTCACAAAAATCAGGATACCAGATGGGTGTACAAGTTCCTTTCCAGGAGATACTGGAGACTTGGGAGTGGGACAGAGGGAAAGCACAAAGATGGCATCCCCTGGCTTTGGTCCCTGGAGTGAACCTAAGTGGGCCCCCAGACGTATGCCAAGGCAGAAGCGTGCCCCTGATGCTAAAGCTCCAGGACAAGCAGTAGTCTTTTTCACAGAAAAGGTCTGTTTCAGTTGGCTGGCTGTGCAGTGCCCTTGGGGTGGTAGCCAGTGAGAACGGTCTCTTCATTTGTTAGTCTCATGTGCTCTGGGACAGCAGCCTTGCTCACCCCCAGGGCTGGCAGTAGGTGGGTGGGCCCTGGGTGGCAGCCACCAAAACCAGGGCACAGACACATGGGGAAGCTCCCCTCTGGGAAATACTGGCTTTCTGGAGAGGACTGCAGTGGATGCTTACATCCTTGTGTGTTTAGTTAGAAGCTTGCCCCTCAGGCCCCATACTAGAACTATTTTTAAAGCTTTTAATAAATGTTAAATATGAACATGTCATAGGATCCAGCCCTTCCACTCCTAGGTATTTAACCAAGAGAAAGGAAGGTGTGTGTCTGCACAGATACTGTACATGAATGCTTTACGTCATGTTATGCATCAGCTTTCCCAGTAATAGCCTCAAACTACAAGCAGCCCGATTTCCATCAGGAAGCGAATAACCCGTGGTGGATGTGGGTCAGGGAGTAGTACTCAGCAATGAAAAGGAGCCGACTAGTGGCTGTGTGCAGCAGCACAGGGCAGTGTCAGAATAATTATGCTGAGTGAGAGCCGGGCCAAAAACAAATCCCTACATTAGGATTCTGTTGTAGAAAGTCTAGGAAATGTAAAAATATGACAGAACATCAATGGTTGCTTGGCAGTGGGGCTAGAAAGTGAGGGAGGGATGAATTTTTTTTTTAAAGATTTTATTTATTTGACAGAGATCACAAGCAGGCAGAGAGGCAGGCAGAGAGAGAGGAGGAAGCAGGCTCCCTGCTGAGCAGGGAGCCCGATGTGGGGCTCGATCCCAGGACCCTGAGATCATGACCTGAGCCGACCCAGAGGCTTAACCCACTGAGCCACCCAGGCACCCCGAGGGAGGGATGAATTAAAGGAGCATGAGGAAATCTGGAGGGGGGGAGGGATAGATTTATCATGTCGAGTCACTGTGTCGAGTGCATGCACAGAATTCAACACTCATCAAGACGGACGCTTGGTCAGGTGGTGTATGAGCTCCTACGTCAGTCACGTCTCACCAGGCCTGTAAAAAATCTACGTGTTTGAGTGTGATGGTTACCTGGGAGAAGCGGAGGGTGATGGTTACCTGGGAGAAGTGGAGGGGTGGGTAGGGGAGGAACACATTTCAGGAACGCTTACATAAACGAAAAGCTAAGAGATCCCGTGTGGAAGGAGGATGCACTCCCCGAGTGCCGTCTGCCGCCGCTCTGGTAGTTGGCGCCCATGGAGCTCCCCCTGCGCCTGGCTGCTGAGCCATCTGTCCTGCCGCACGGCCCCCCACCCTGCTGGGTGGACTGAGGGCACCTGGAAGACACTCTAGCTTGTTCTGCATCCTTCTCGGGCTCTGTGAGCAGTGTCTTACTGCATTTCCTTTGAAAAATGTGTTTTTCTTACGGCCAAAACTGTACTTAGAGTTGTTACACCATGAGTTAACACAAAGATGAGACTCAGGTTGATATTGCTTACTGGCACATTCTTTAGTTAGCCTGCTTTCCACTTGCTAGTTTTATTCCAGTCAAATGCAGTTTAGTAATAAAACCCAGGAGGAATGCTTCAGAATTTCCTGATTGGCCACATTTTTGCCTCCTTGTCTTTCTGCAGATCTGATTTGTAGCCACTGTGATCAGCACTCCCAATTAGGACTTTCCAGATCCTGACCCAGGACTGCAGAGTAACCAGATTCCTCACAAGTGAGTTGGCTGCAGCACCACCTTCATCTGTGGCACTGAGGGTGTTCTTGTCCAACTGCAGTCATTTCCGGGCCCCCTACGGCACCCTGGGTGGGGAGGACCACACTGCCCAGCAGGCCCAGACTGTGCAACAGTGTGAGAAAGTGATTGGTCTAAAATCTCAGGAAACCAGTATTTTCTATTTTGTTACTGGTGTCCTATATAGACATTATTAGAGAAGATAGATCTTCAAATATTAAACTGAATTTTAATTCCAACATGCATCTGAAGCTAATGGGATTTGCCCTGAACTGAGAATTGGCTGAGGAAGGTAATGATTTTGTTTAACCACACCCAGGTTAACTAAAATGCTCATGAACTTAGACTAATGTATTTTTAAAAGATTTTATTATTTATTAATAAAGTAAATTAGAGATTTATTAGATTTTATTAGAGCATGTGTGTATGAATGGAGGGAGGGGCAGAGGGAGAAGCAGGCTTCTTGCTAAACAGGAGACCCTGGGATTATGACTTGAGCTGAAAGCAGATGCTTAACTGACTAAGCCACCCAGGTGCCCCTAGACTAATATATTTTTTAAAAAATTAATCTCTGCAGCCAATGTGGGGCTCAAACTCACAACCCTGAGATCAAGACTCAAATGCTCTACTGACTGAGCCAGCCAGGTGCCCAGTAGACTAATGTAAGATCATGGCCTTCAAAGTACCTGGGATTATTGCCATGGAAATGCCACAGCATGTCACTATTTATCGATTGACTGATTTATGAATGATGTATTGCAGAGCACGAGAGTATGGGGCCAGTGGAGGGGGCGGTGTGTAGAGGTAGAATCTTAAGCAGGCTCTACACCAAGCACAGAGCTTGAAGCAGAGCTCAATCTTATGATCCTGAGATCACAATCTGAGCCAAAACCAAGAGTCAGATGCTTAACTGACTGAGCCCCGTAGGCACCCCTTAGCTTTTTTTTTTTTTTAAATAATAAAGGGCTGGGCACCTGGGTGGCTCAGGTCATGATCTCAGGGTCCTGGGATCGAGCCTCAGCAGGGAGTCTGCTTCCTCCTTTCTCTCTGCCTGCTTGTGATCTCTCTCAAAATCTTAAAAAAATAATAAAGGGCTAAGGTGACCGTATTTCTTGGCTTTTCTGTAACTCATTCTGAATTCACTATCTTTTCAGTTTATAAAGGCAGCTCCTTGAATATATTATCTAATGTGGTATCATTTTTATACCTTTGTAAGATCTCTATGTCTAGAATTAGGTTTAGGAAAACGTAGTGATCATAGCTATTGAAGTAGCCAACAGGTATATGAAAGAACATGGCTCTAGAAGCAATCAGCTTTTCTGATTTCTTCCTAATTACCAAGGAGCACACTCCCCCTTTAGTAAGAGCAAGGGTCTGTAACGTTGTTGTTCAGGAACCAGTTGGGCATGCTTCTGAGTTTAGAATTATCTCTAAAATAGGATGACTATTTCCATTTACAGCCCCTGCTTTTTTTAATAGGGAGCTGAGTTTTAACATTGATTTTATATGTCGAAGTCTTAGGTTACTCTTCCTATTAATCAATAGGAAATGATTTAGTTACATCCTTGAAAGAACTCTATTATAGAAATGAAGTATTTCTAATCCTTTTACTTTCCCCTTCCATAAAACTAGGGAGGGCCGTGATGAATCCAGAATCGGGAGCATTGAAAGTACTGACAGACACCTGTGTTTTTCAGGAAGGAGAAGGTGATTTGGATTCCTTGGTGGAGGAAAACTCAACCCTCTGGTCTTGCTTCCAACGATGCAAGTGTGATCGCTGGCATCTTCATGAGCTCCAGAGGTCACAGCACACTTCCACGGACTCTCATGGCCCCTCGGATGATTTCTGAGGGCGACGTAGGAGGCATCGCTCAAATTACCTCCTCTCTCTTCCTGGGCAGAGGCAGTGTGGCCTCCAACCGGCACCTCCTTCAGGCTCGTGGCATCACCTGCATCGTTAATGCTACCATCGAGATCCCCAACTTCAACTGGCCCCAGTTTGAGTATGTTAAAGTGCCTCTGGCCGACATGCCTCATGCCCCCATTGGACTGTACTTTGACACGGTGGCTGACAAGATCCACAGCGTGAGCAGGAAGCACGGGGCCACGCTGGTGCACTGTGCCGCAGGGGTGAGCCGCTCGGCCACTCTCTGCATCGCTTACCTGATGAAATGCCATAGTGTGTGCCTGCTGGAGGCCTACAACTGGGTGAAGGCCCGCAGGCCTGTCATCAGGCCCAACGTAGGTTTCTGGAGGCAGCTGATAGACTACGAGCGCCAGCTCTTTGGGAAGTCGACAGTTAAAATGGTACAGACGCCTTATGGCATAGTTCCAGACGTTTATGAGAAAGAGTCCCGACACCTGATGCCTTACTGGGGGCTATAATGCCACCAAAGCCTGCATCAGCAGCCCCTTGAGCAGTACCAGCATCTGCTACACACCGTCTGTTCCCCTCTTCACCTTTCTTTTCAAATGGTTGACTTTTGGTTCTCCCTGAAGTGTTTTTTACACTGGGTGTTCGTTTATTTTAAAAGATAGGGCGGGAGGGGAAGAACATAAGGGGAATGCATACATTGCTAGTAACATTTTTAAAACCAACATTTTGGAATAGTGTTTATGAAAATCTTTAACTGGCTTTTAATCATTTTTAACAATTTGAACAGTTGAATAAACTGTTTGGTTCTGCTGTATTCTGAATCCCATGCCTTTAGGCATCATGGCAGGTGCGGGAGGAGCTCAGTGCAAAAATCACTTTGGGTCCTGATTAACCCTCTAGAGACCAGCTTTGCCCAAGGCTGCCGACCAAACAAATGCTTAGGGAGGATTGATACCAGCTTCAGTCTCTACTGGATTAGCCCTACTCTTTCCTTTCCTATTATTTAGTGACTCTGTAAGTTAAAAAGCTAAACCTTTATTATCTAGTTGTTAAGTAATTATAATGAAATCTGCTGCAAACACCCTCTTGGAATCATTGTGCCCCAGGACTATATTAGCATTATTTTTAATAAATATATCTGCATAACATATTAGAATTTTTACTAAGAATGTCAGGGTGTGTATGTGTATGCGTGTGTTAATGCTGGAAGAAAGATGCTCTCCACTACATTAAAATACGGTTCCTGTGACAACTATGAATGCTACTTAAACTGATCTCCCAGCTGTACTGTGTCAATGTTTGACCTCCCTGCAGATGGACAGATTATTAATACCCTTCACAGTGCCAGAACAGTGGCAAAACAGCATAGAGTGTACACTCTGATAAAACATACCGTTTTCAGTTGTCTCTCGGTAACTGGAATGCACCAAAGCCGTGAGTCCTCCATCAAAGGCCTTGCTGAACAAAAGCTGTGCCTCTGCTGGACTATTAACAAACACAAAATGCCCTAAGCCAAACCTCAAGTGCTAAGCAAATAACAATGGCTTCCTTTGTTGGAATTTAAAAATGACACCCAGTTCACTGCTCCTAATAAATATGACAACATACCTCGTCAGGGACTTGGCGGCCATTTACTCGGTTCGCCCCTATTCCACGCTCCTGACAAACTCCTGGGAGCCAGCAAGCTGCCTGTGCTTGGTCACGATGCTGCTTTTACTTCAGTAGCCAGGTAGGTGGCAGCTTGCTTATTTGTGGAACAATTTTCTAGATTTTTGGCCGATTTTGGCAAGAAGCCATAAATGTAATGCCTGTGGTTACATGTTTACATATATTATATATTCTGGATCTTACCTGGTCTGTGGCAATGGTTTCCATCCAAATTCTACCTCGTTTCATACCATTTACTTTTATAAACATGCACCATTGTCTAAATAAGAAAATTAAAATGAAGTTAATAGTTCGATGGGAAAATCAGAGGAACCCATAAATGCTACATCAGCACATGGTCAAATATCAGTCAAAAGAACAAAACAATCCATGGCTGTGGAGGCTGTGGCTTCCCTAGGATGAAGGCAAACTGTAAGGCTTGTAGTCTGTGGACGAGAGTCCAAAAATAACCACTGTACTAGAGGAAGGGAACACTTGGTAACAGATGTTCTTGGTAGGAAAATTTCCTGCAGAAATCCCGGCCAACACTATGACTGGGACGTTAACTAAGCATTCTTAGTACTTAAGAAGCCTAACACCTTTGTAATCTAAATGTCAGAGCTTATTAGCTGCCCTCAAAGGGAGGTGTGTGACCTAGAGGGTGATGGGGGGATTTCTGTAGTGATCCCCAGCGCCAAGCAAGCATTGCAAATTTCTCTATTTTGAAGGTCCTATAATCTTCCCAAAGCTTGAGATCACACAAGTCATCAAATAAAAGGAGAAGGCATCTTTAACTAACAAAAATGTGTACGTGCATACAAAACATGCAAATAATTTGAAAGATGAAGCCCATAGTGCTAACTAGGAGCCACAGAAAAAATAAAGCAGGGCCAGTAGCACACCCTGTGCCTCCACCTCAAGTGCGTCCAGACAAAAATTAGATTACACACAGCCCTAGAATAGTGAAAAGCAAAATACAATACAAAGAGCGCTGACTAATCGCCACTCAAGCGGTGGGGCTGAAGCCGCCTGCACCATTCGCACTGCGGAAGTAAGTAACCTTGGTTACTGTTTCCAAGGACACTGGACTCTTGGCTAATCAGAGGCGAGGTGAAGCGGAACACGAGGTGGAGCCGTGGGAATAAAGCTGTGCACACAGCACCAGCGCCTACTATCCCACGCTCCCGACGTCCTTACTGGTGGCACGCGAGCGCGCACTGCCGCCGCTAAACCAGCTGCTCCGAGCTGGGACAGCTTCCACGGCCAAGGCTTCCGGGTGATGTTGGCTGTCTCCTCCTGCACCGCCTGTGGGGCGACTACACCCCTCATACTTGGTAAGACCAGCAGCAATGACTCTGACATTCTGGAATCTAGGAATGGAACCATTCTAGTTAGCAGGTGAACATACTTTTTAAAATGTCATTGACACGGGCCACTGCGACAATGACAGTCCATATGGCATTCCCCCAAACTGTCTCAGCAATGTAAAGTCTAACTGGGAGGCACTGCAAGCAAAGGCAGTCTGTCAGCCCGGCCTCTTACAGAGGTAAAGACAGGTTAGCGGCCTGCTTGAATCCTGGTGCCATGAGGAGACCAGGTGCTGCTCAGGCTGACGAGGAGCACAGAGGCCTCAGGGTGGTTACATGCCACTCTTCGAGCCCCATGGAGGACAACGGCCTTGAGGGTAGTAACTTAGACAGCTGTGAGAGCTGGAGATGAATGTGGAGAAAAAGAGAAAAGCAGATCCATCTCCTCACTTGTCTGCACTAGGGCACAGCAAGGGAAAGCAGAAGCGTCAATAGGAGCTGTTCAACGAGAACATTCTGTACCTCTCTTGGAGGAGATGGAGGCTAAAAAGGGTAAGATGGAACAGAACAGAATCCCTTCTAAAGTTTTGTCCTGAGAAGGAAAAACAATCTAATTAGTGATGTAAAGCAGCAATTTTGTAGACAAAACTAACTTGTCCAGTTTATAAATAAAACTAACTGAGGTCAGAGAGCCTACAATGTGAAACACAAAACTCAGAATCTCTTCATAAAGCACATATTTCACAATTCAGAGAAAGATATGTCCTAGCTTGGCCTGTTCTTCCCAGGACTTCACAATCCTTAACAATTTGGCTTTTTTTCTCTCCCTGTTGATTTTTTTTAGTTTAAGTGACAAAGAAAATTCCCCACACCAGATAGCGAGCATGAGCCTCTTCCTTCTAGAATTCCATCTATTTTAGAACCCTTTTCTTCTACTGCTTCTATGTCCTGTACCTCCACTGTAAACAGCCACCTCACTGCCTGCCTCAGTAGGCCACGAGCTCCAGCTTCTAACCGAACTAATTTTCAGGTCCCTCACATAGATACTGCCAAGTCAGGCAGCAATGGTCCCTGCGCCATTGTTTCTGGAAATCTGGACAAAGGCCACTGCAAGGAGGTTTCATCCAGCTGCCTTTCCAAATCTCGTCTGAACAAAAGTACCATGTTCACAGTCTTTGAGGTAAACCAAAGTTTTCTGTGGAGGCTCTTTAGAGGAAGGCTATTCATCTGACAGACGAGAATTTGGGCCTCCGTCAAAGCGAACATTCAGTCCACTGCAAAGTGCCCCAGCATGTTTGGAGGAAACGCCGTCTTGAAAGTTTAGAGTGTTACAAATGAACAAAAGCAGAACTGGTTCGGTTGTGAGAGTGAAGTCGGTGAATCCACCCTCACCTACCTGCCCTTGTCCCACGGAGACGAGCAGTTTTTCTATAAAAAGAACAGCTGCATCACAATTTCCCCCTTTTATTCATTTCAGATATCAACAAACTAAATGTGGGTAAGTGCCTTCTACCACACAGGGCAACAGTGTTCTAGATGTAAGTAAGCACTGGCTCAACACATGCTTGCCAATTCTAGTCCTATAACAACAACTGACTTTTCTTCAAACATCAGTTCTTCACATTTCAATACTGCAGCAGCAAGTTATTCGTCAGAGACAGAAAACTGTGGTCCGTGTCTTCAAACATCTTACCAGAACTAAAGGTAAGTTAGCAAACTTCTGGTACCATGTGCAGTCTGGGCAAGGTGATTTTACCTCAAACCCCCAAGACTGGCAGCGGGACCCTGGGGGACAAAGGTCGTCTGTAGGAAGGACTGTGAACCCGGCAGCTCCTCTGTCCCCGCTACGGCTTGGGGGAATCTTTGTACAGCTTCACGGAGGTGCACTGCACAGTACCTGCCTTCTGCTTCTGGCTCCCCGTCACCTCATGGGGTGTGATGGGAAAAAAACCAAAACCCAGTGGGTCCTTTGTTGAGGAACTTTTCAGAGCAGATCAGGCAGGATGAGGCCAGGAGGTTTTGGTTCAACACAGTTGATCCAGAAGTTGGCACAGCTGGCGTGATACTGGTGTCCTCCATATGCCAGCTTGAAACTGTCGGTTTCTGAGTTGAATGCCTGCCAAAAATAAGCAGAGATGTGGGGCGAGTCAGGCTGCGTCTGCATCTAAGCGCGGCTCAGCAACCCGCAGGAAAACTGCTCCAGGCCACAGGCTGAGGCCGCGTGGCACACAGAGGCTGAGCAGGGAGCTACAGGAATTCGAGTGAGAAAGTTCTTTGCTGCTAATTAAAGGTCTAAAAAAATCTTTACCATTAAACCCAGTTTCAGCACAAGATGGCCAAATCTTTCACAGACAAGGCAGATAGGCTAGGCGGGGGGAGGTGTTCATTATATGGGAACTAAAATAGCCAAGGCTGTGGCTGATTTTTATCCCTCACTGTGCCGAAGGAAGCCTTCCCCTAGGCTGGCCTTTAACTATACTTGTGATCCCCACGTTTCTGGGACTGATTACAGTTCTCTCATGGAAAAAACAAAAGACCGAAAACTCTCACAGACTAATGCCACTGGGACCTGATAACTGAATCAACATAATTAAAAAGTCAACCAAGTACGGGGTTTGTAAAAAGAGATATTAAAGCACGTAAGAATTATTCCCAGACGACTAATGCTTACAGGTAAGTCCCACTCAGCCAGTCCTAACCTCGACTCCTTGGGGGTTTTTCTAAAGTGCTACAAGTAAACAAAACTCTGAATCCCTATTTGTTTTTGTCTGATAACTGCCAAATCCTGCTGCTCTTTGATCTCATTCTCTGTGTCACAACTTCCAGTCTTCCAGAAACTGCTCAATCTGTTACCTTGTTCGTCACAGGGAAAAATGCCTGCAACACCAGAAGCCAATTATGAGCTACGAGCATGCAAACAAGACACAAGCAGATCCACACAGACGCACTAGTTGGTTAAATCAAA
The DNA here is from genome assembly GCF_963455335.1 of Martes martes. NCBI lineage: Eukaryota > Metazoa > Chordata > Mammalia > Carnivora > Mustelidae > Martes > Martes martes. The sequence continues at coordinate 28,600,727 of NC_137904.1, read as the reverse complement.
CATTATGGGAACAGACATGACTCAGGAAAGGATTCACGATCAGAACAGTTCAGGATGACAGTGGAATCATCGGATTTGCTTTCCACACTCAAAATTGAGATGGAGATGCTAAGATAATGTGTGACTGGTTCATACTTTTTTAGGATGTTCTTCTGCAGGCTTCTCTTCTTTCTGAAATAATGTTGAAACCATAAGGTCAACAAAATTCCCAGAGCAGGGCCTCATGCCTCCAAACAAAGCCTTCCGGGTTTAACCTCCTCTCTTCCCCACATGGCTGTGCTCAGGGCACCGAGGGCACAGTGCAGATGGCACTGCATTGCCGGGAAGGGAAGACCTCCCCCACTCCACGCAACCTCTCCCCCCACTGCCCTTTTGTAGAACCGATGTCCTTCTGTGTTCAGATTTCAGGGCTTCATCAAAATACCCGCCTGGGGTCACAGCCCCAGTAGGGGAGGGGGCTAGATGGGGAGGGGTCCCTGGAGGTCATGTGAGGGAAATGCTTTGCCAGCTGTAGGGGAAGGCGTGTCACTTACACGGCTTCTGGAGTCCACGTTTAAAAGGCACACCCCGCACGCAAGTTCCTGAGCATTTTTAATCCCAGGCCGTAGCATACAAGAGGAGAAATCCAGTGAATTTTCATCAGGCTGTGAGGACAGGACAAATGGGTAAGGAAAGAGCAATTCCAAATGCTGCTGGCTTCACTCCCAATCACTCATCCCCAACAGGTCTAGCAGCAAAGTAAGTCAATTTTGATACCAACAATACAGCTATTCCATTTCCCAAACATTTACTGGGTACCTGCTCTGTTCTAGGTGTTAGGGATGCTAGCATGAGTGAAAAACAGTCCCTGTCCTCTGAGAACTCACAGTCTAGGGTGGGGGCCGGGTGGGTACCAGGCAACATGGTGCCACAATAGCCACACTAGGGCACATGGGCGGGGGGGGCACTTCCTCCAGCACAAGGGAAAAAGAGCCCGATGGCAGAGGATGCTTCCTAGCTCTCAGAAACACCCTGGCTGAGTTTCGAGAGGTATAGGCTAGGTGAAGGGGATGGAAGGGGGTAGGTAAGAGGGGCGACGGTATTTATTCAGTGTAGATAGAACAAGCAGCACAGGCAAAGGCCTCTAAGGAGGAGATTGGCTATGGGAAGAAATCTAGGGGGTGGGAGCCAAGCTTATGAAAGGAGGTGGGAGATCGAACTCCAGCATGAAGGCCTTGGAAGGAAGAGAAGAGACTTTACCTTGGGAAGCCACTAAGGGTTCCAACTGGGCCATGACAGGATCAGGTCTGTATTATAGACAGATCCCTCTGATTGCAGTGTTAAGCAGTGAATTGTGGATGGCAATCCTCAAGGTATGGGCCTCAGTTATGCACTATTGTAAGTGATCCAGGAGACAGCTAGTGAAGCAAGTTAGAACTAGGGAAGCGACAGTGGGGGACGGAGACATATGGTCACGTGAAAAAGTCTGGGTGATGTGTGAGATGTGCAAGAGGGGGAGAGGCCCTGGGCAGCCAACAGGATTTACAATAAGGCACATGACAGGAGACCCACATTTGGGGCTGGGGAAAGGAGTTCAATTTGGTGGGGCATCTGGCTGGCTTAGCTGGTTAAGCACCTGCCTTTGGCTCAGGTCATGATCTCAGGGTCCTGGGATCAAGTCCCACACTGGGCTCCTTACTCAGCAGGGAGCCTGCTTCTCCCTCTCCCTCTGCCTGCCTCTCTCCCTGCTTGTGCTGTCAAATGAATACATAAAATCTTAAAAAAAAAAAAAAGTTCAGTTTTGTATATGCTGACTTAGAACTGCCTGTGGGGCAGCCAAGTTCTGATGTTACATAAGCAGTAAGACACATACATAGTTCTAGCACTCAAGACTGTGAGATTTAGAAGTTACCAGCTAGAGAGAGTAAATATAAAGACAGCTATTATCAGTCAAGCCCTTACTTGCTACATACCACACTAAGCTCTTCACATGCATTATCTAATTTCTTCCTTACAACAAATCTATGAAGTATGGCGTATAGCCCAGTGCTTAATAGGGCAGGTCCCAACTTTGGAAAGCTATTAATTTTTCTTTTTCCTTCCTTCCTTCCAATTTTTTTTTGTGGGCAGCAAACTAAGATTTATTGAGGGACAGAGAAGTGATAGTACAAAGCTCCCGGGGAGGAAGGGGACCCAAGGGAGTTACCTCTTTTCTGTAAAAAATTTTATTTATTTAAGTAATATCTACACCCAACAGGGGGCTTGAACTCATAACCCCAAAATCAAGAGTCACATGTTCTACGGACTGAGGCAGCCAGGTGGTCCTGGAAAGATCTTCACTTTCCTTTATTCCTCTCTTTCTCTTTCTATTTTTAAAGTAGGTTCCATGCTGCCCAGTGCGGGGCTCGAACTCACAACCCTGAGACAAAGATCTGAGCTGAAATCAAGAGTTGGTCACTTATCCGAATGAGCCACCTGGGCGCCCCAAAGTTCTTCATTTCTTAAAAGTTAAAATACATATCTAATATATGAACGTTTATGCAATCCCACTCCTTGATATTTATCCAAGAGAAATGAAAACATGTGAACCAAGTCTTGCACAAAAGGTGTTCACAGTAACTCTACTCATATTAGCCAAACTGGAAATAGCATGTTTCTATAAGTAAAAAAATGGATTAAAAACCCATGGTATGGGGTGCCTGGGTGGCTCAGCGGGTTAGGCCTCTGCCTTCAGCTCAGGTCATGATCTCAGGGTCCTGGGATCGAGCCCCGCATCGGGCTCTCTGCTCTGCAGGGAGCCTGCTTCCTCCTCTCTCTCTCTGCCTGCCTCTCTGCCTGTTTGTGATCTCTGTCAAATAAATAAATAAAATCTTTAAAAAAAAAAACAAACCCCATGGTATATCAACACAATGGAATAGCACTTGCTGATAAAAGGGATCAAATTGATAAACACAACAATGTAGATGAATTTTTAAAACATGCTAAGAAGCCAGACACAAGAACACATATATACTATGTAATTCTATATAAAGTTCTAGAGCAGGCAACTCTATGGTGATAGAAGTCTTTGGAAAATAGATCAGTGGTTATTTTGGAATCAGATCATGGCAAGAGAGAACTTTAAAAGGTGATGAAAACACTGCGTATATGGAGGGGGTGTGGGCTTACATGGCTAAATGCATTTGTCGAAACCAATTCGACTATGTATTTAAGATCTGTGCATTTCACTAAGTTATCCCTCAATTAAGAAAAATACTTGAATTATAAAACCAAAACAAAACAAGCAAAAAGAAAAAAAAGTTTCGGAAGAGTTGTACTTTTTTTTTTTTTTTTTTTTTTTAAAGATTTTAAAGTAATTTCTGCATCCAGTGTGGGGCTTGAACTCACAACTGTGAGATCAAGAGTTGCATGCTGTACTGACTGAGACAGCCAGGGGCCTCAGAAAAGCTGTATTCTTTTTTTTTTTTTTTAAAGATTTTATTTATTTATTTGACAGACAGAGATCACAAGGAGGCAGAGAGGCAGGCAGGGAGAGAGGAAGGGAAGCAGGCTCCCCGCTGAGCAAAGAGCCCAATGCGGGACCCTGGGATCATGACCTGAGCCGAAGGCAGAGGCTTTAACCCACTGAGCCACCCAGGGACCCCAAAAAGCTGTATTCTTTTTTTTTTTTTAATATTTTATTTATTTATTTGACAGAGATCACAAGTAGGCAGAGAGGCAGGCAGAGAGAGAGGAGGAAGCAGACTCCCTGCAGAGCAGAGAGCCCGATGTGGGGCTCGATCCCAGGACCCTGGGATCATGACCTGAGCCAAAGGCAGAAGCTTTAACCCACTGAGCCACCCAGGTGCCCCAAAAAGCTGTATTCTTAATGTGAATAAGTTTTAGATATGCCTAAACCAATTTATTTTGATTTTCTGTGCTTTGGCAGAGATTTCTCAAACTTGGCACTACTGACATTTTAAGCTGGATCATTCTTTATTGTGGGGCCTATCTTCTGTACTGGAGGGTGTTAAACAGGATTCCCAGCCAATTTGGGGGCAAAAATTGCCCCCCTCTTCCTCCATTAAGAATGGACTTTCTGGGGCGCCTGGGTGGATCAGTGGGTTGGAGTCTCTGCCTTTGGCTCGGATTGTAATCCCAGGGTCCTGGGATCGAGCCCCCGTCGGGCTCTCTGCTCAGTGGGGAGCCTGCTCCCCCACCCCCCGCCTGCTTCTCTGCCTGATTGTGATCTCTGTCAATAAATAAAATCTTAAAAAAAAAAATGGACTTTCCAAAGAGAAAAAAAATGCACACATCCATACAAGTAAGTATACACATAGAAACACACACGTGTGATCTTATTATATAAAGATTGTGAAGCACACAGTTTACACCAAAAATTAGAGCAGACAATCATCTCTACTGAAAATTCCAGAGTAACCTGATTCTCACAGTGCTTTCTCCGAAAATGTTTGCCCACCTCTTGGGCCCACAGTGAGCCTATGCTTGTGCTCCCCAGAGCACAGGCGCTGTGAGCGCTGGCTGGTGTTTCTCCGTGAAGGACCGAGACGGCAGTGGGACAGCAGACATGTCTCAAATGTCTCTCATATCTGTCAAATACGTGAAGGACTCTGCTGAATTGGGTAATGGTTCTCAAATACTGGAGAACACTGCCTCAGCTTCTCATCGGTTCACAACACAGCATCTGCGGACTCCCATGGTATAAATACTCCCACAGTGGCGGATTCCAAGGTACTGAGGTGATGTCGCTGAACGTGCTGCTGGCAGGAGAGGCCCGCGACACCACCTTATAGCGCTTCCGCATATGGATGTCACACACTAGGGTGCCCAACCTCCTGTTCTACTTTCAGCTCTCAGGAAGTCCCTCAGTGCTAAACGAACTGGGGTCAGTGGCTGTCCAAGGGTGTACATAAAGAAAAGCTAAGAACCAAGTAGGTGGGAGCAAAAAGCGAGGCTGGGAGTTGATGACAACCCAGTAAAAGGATCAAACAACTGTCCCATCCTGAGAACCCAAAACAAGAACTGTGGAAGTGTGAGCAAGTTAGAGGGTTGTGAATTTGGGCTCAGAAAGCGGCCAAAATTTAAGATGGCGCAGGTACTATACTTTGAGACGCTCGTGTGAGGCGGTGGCCGAAGTACCATGGAGACAAGGGTCCCTGAGTCCAGTGGTCAAGGATCTGGGAGCCTGGCATGTTGGTTGGCTTATCTAGTGGATACTGGGGTGACCCAGGATGATGGCAAAATAACAGTTACATCTTTTACCATTAGTTTAAGCGGAACCACTGGGAAGTTAGTGTACTGTTTTTGTATCTGAAAAACTGTATTATTCTTCCCAAGGGGAAAAAATGGCTTTTCCCTAGAAAAATGTACAGATTATATATGATGTTTCCTCATCTCTCCCGCCTTTTTGAAAGATTTATTTATTTATTTGACAGAGAGAGAGAGAGACATCACAAGTAGGCAGAGAGGCAGGCAGAGAGAGCTGGGGAAGCAGGCTCCCCGCTGAACAGAGAGCCCTAGGCGGGGCTCGATTCCAGGACCCTGAGATCATGACCTGAGCTGAAGGCAGTTGCTTAACCCACTGAGCCACCCAGGCGCCCATCCCTCACGCTTTTTAAAAAGATTTTATTTATTTATTTGAGAGAGAGAGTGCGCGTGCAGGAGCAGGGAGGAGGGGCAGAGGCAAAGGGAGAAGCAGACTCCCTACCAAGCAGGGAGCCTGATGTCCCAGGACTCCTGGACCATGACCTGAGCCAAAGGCAAATGCTCAACCAACTGAGCCACCCAGGTGGCCCTCTCATCCCCTTCTAATTTGATATCATAAACTATGTATTAGCTTCACAAACCTTTCTCAAACTAACCTGAGCTGAATCCATTCCAATCACACCTAGGGCAGGTAGGACAGACAGTTCTCAAAGAAAAGGGGAGGCAGACATTTCACAGATGTGCATGAGGACTCTGACCTTGAAGTGAACCTACATGGCCTTAGCCAAGCTAGATAATAACTTATTTATTTATTTGACACACACACACACACACACATACACACACAGAGATAGTGAGAGTGCACAAGCAGGTGGAAAGGGAAAGGGAGAAGCAGGTTCCCTGCTGAGCAGGGAGCCCAACACAGAACTTGATCCCAGGACCCTGGGATCAGGACCTGAGACGAAGGCAGACTGACTGAACCACCCAGGCACCCCAATAATTTATTTTTTCTAGTGCGATCATGGCCAACTCTGGTCAAATCTAGAAGCAGGTTGTGGGTGCCTGGGTGGCTCAGTGTGTTAAGCCTCTGCCTTCAGCTCAGGTCATGATCCCAGGGTCCTGGGATTGAGTACCGCATCAGGCTCTCTGCTCAGTGGGGAGCGTGCTACTCCCCCATCTCTCTCTGCCTGCCTCTTTGCCTACTTGTGATCTCTGTCAAATAAATAGATAAAATCTAAAAAAAAAAAAAAGTTCAGAAGCAGGTTGTACTATTATTTGTTTGCTGTCCAGTTCTGTCATCTATAAAATGATTAACGATTTCACTTGTCCTACCTTCCTTTCTCAGTGGCTGCTGGGACCCTCAGAGATATATAAAAAGTTCTCTGAAATGCTCTAAATGATTATTAAAATTATTTATTTTGACAAAATCTAACAAGCTTTTTTAAGAGGTTAAAAATACAGTAGCCCTTCTATAATCTACATTATAGATACTTATCATGTTACTACATAAGGGCTATTTGAGAAATAATTAGAATCTGGGAAAACCCAATACTGAAATCAATCCAATTAAGAAAAGCCCTTTAGTATCTGCTTACCAAAGGCATAAAGAAAGCGAATGAAAAGGTCATATTGCAATTTCCTGTGAAAAAATCATAAGGCTCTTCATAAATTACCCTGTGGTCAAATTAATCTTTCAAATGATAACATTAACCTTTATAAGTACACAACTATAAGCAGGGGGGGTTGTTCTACTTAGCGGCAGTGTGATACGGATCGGTGGCCGTAATTGTTTAAGAAGGTATGCCCTCTGCAGGCCATTTTAAATTGAACATCATCTACATTTATGGCAAGTGTTTCATGTATTTAGTAAAGATTTTAAAAAGTAGTTACAGTATAAATGACCTACATACAATATGTTCCAAAATGAGACTGGGATATATAATCCTGGGTCTTCAGTCAATAATAAACAGCTAAAATGGTATCCAAGAAAACCATTATCAAAGGAGAATTTGGTAGTAATTAGTGTTCTTTCCAAATGTCCTCATTATAATTCTTCTGGACAAATGGTAGGATGGGCATTTCCTAGTCCCTGAAATGATGCACAGCCATACAGCAAGCAGAGGGAACAGACTGTGATTGTAAGCCACACGTGTCACTTCTGGGAGGAAGCCTTTAAGACCGATATGCTGTTTGTCCTGTTCCCTTGACCCTCTCACAGTAATCAGCTATGTTGCATTTGGTGGAGGCTTTGTCACCCTAGGTCCCTGAATGAGAAGGACCTGCCCACAGGGACTCCTCCAACTTGAGATGGACATGTGCCAGGAGCAACACAGCTCTGTGGTTTTACATGACTAAGATGGTGGGGGGAGCTGTTCCCATAGAACAAACCCGGCCTAGTTTGGCTAATATAAAAAAATGATCTAAACATGGTTCCACAAGTAATTCTAGACTTTTGGCTTGAATTATAATGTAACCATTTTGATTCTTAGTCTCACTGTTTTGTCTAATTTTTCCTACTGCTGCCCTAACAAAGGAGCAAAAATTTAGTTGTTTAAAACCTAAGTTGGGGTGCTGGGTGGCCCAGTTGGTTACAAAACTGCCTTCGGCTCGGGTCATGATCCTGGGGTGCTGGGATCGAGTCCCACATCGGGCTCCATCTGCTCTGTGGGGAGCCTGCTTCTCCCTCTCCCTCCTACTCCCCCTACTTGTGCATGTGCGCTCTCTGTCAAATAAATAAAAATCTTTAAAAAAGAAACAAAACAACATAAGTGTATTCTCTTATAGTTCCGGAGGTCAGAATTCTAAAGTAAGCCAGCAACACAGCATTCTTTCTGGAAATTCTAGGGGAGAATCTGTTTCTTTGTCTAGTTTCTAGAGACCACCTGTATATTCCTTGAATCATGGTCCCACCTTCTATCTTCAAAGCCAACAGCACAGAATCTGCCGATCTTTCTCTTTGGTCCAACTGTCATATTGGTTTTTCTCATGCTCACTCTATGCCTGATTAAATTCCCCATTTAAAGACCCTTAACTTAGTCACATCTGTCAAGTCCCTTCTACCACATAAGGTAATAAATTCACAGGTTCCAGGGATTAGGACATGGTCATCTTTGGGGGTGTGTGTGTGTGCCTTATTCCATCTACTCTCTCCCCTAACGTCAACTGAGGATAGCCATGCTATCCACCCAGGGGTGCCTGGGTGGCTCAGTGGGTTAAGCCTCTGCCTTTGGCTCAGGTCATGATCTCAGGGTCCTGGGATCGAGTCCCACATTGGGCTCTTTGCTCAGCTCCAGGGAGCCTGCTTCCCCCTCTCTCTCTGCCTGCCTCTCTACCTACTTGTGATCTCTCTGTCAAATAAATAAATAAAATCTTTAAAAAAGAATAAAACAATGTGTGCACCGCCAAGATGACAAAATGCTACCACTATTAAAAATAATAGTTGCCATATAAAAAAACAATAGTTGAGGGGCGCCTGGGTGGCTCAGTGGTTAAAGCCGCTGCCTTCGCCTCAGGTCATGATCCCAGCATCCTGGGATTGAGCCCCGCATCGGGCTCTCTGCTCAGCAGGGAGCCTGCTTCCTCCCTTCTCTCTCTGCCTGCCTCTCTGCCTACTTGTGATGTCTGTCAAATAAATAAATAAAATCTTTAAAAAAAAAAAAACAATAGTTGGCAGCTTAAAAAATTTTACAAATATTTTTATTAAAAATATTTTTAATAGTAGCTATTAACTATTAGTTAATAATAACTAATAACTATTAAAATAATATTTGCCATATAAAAAATAATAGTTGGCAACTTCTGTTGCCACAGCAACGGGAAGTAAGAACTCAGAAATTTACTGCGTACGCCACACTGAAAAGAAGCCCACAAGAACGTGCTCTATACTGAGGGTGACAGTGGAATCAAAGCCTGTAGGATTTTCAGCTGACTGGAGGTTAGCAGAATAACGGCCCGTCTCTTTCCGTAGATTTTATATGGTAACATGGATCCATTTTGATTTCCAGGGCTGAGTCTTTCTTTGTCTCAAACCTACTGCACTTCAACTCTGAGGTAACAATTCACTCAGCTCACTGGAAGGCAGGGATTTTTACCTCCTGAGAAACACGCAGGGCCTTCGGTTTGTGCCCAGAGATGCGCGTGCTCCCACCACAAGAGGGAGCTCTAGTCCGTGCACAACAAGCACACCGAAGCTTGAGGGAGAACTTCAGCTTCAGTAAATGCCAGGGAGCCGCAGTGTGGAGTCTGGGGTCGTGTGCTTTGCTTTCCTCAGCCCAAGCACCACTACTGTGATGGAGCCCTTAACACGCTAGGCCCTTTTCCCTCAAGAAAGGTAATGCAGCTGCTTCTTGATGGGAAGAGTTTCATGATGTCTTCATGGAAGAAACAATCTTTTTTCTTTTTTTTTTAAAGCATCCTGGAAGCCGGCATGGACACAGTAAGAAGAACGGACTTTTGACACTCATGATCTCAGGGTTGTGAGATGGAGCCCCGTGTGGGGCTCCGCACTCAGGGCAGAGTATGCTTCCTCCTTCTCCCTCTCCCTTTGCCCCCCGCCCTCCACTGGTGCTCTCCCTCTCAAATAAGTAAATCCTTATTTTTTAAAAAAACATTTACTTGAGAGAGAGAGAAAGAGAAAGTGCACACAAACAGTGGGGAGGAAGAAAGAGTCTCAAGCAGACTGCACTGAGCATGGAGCCCGATGTGCGGCTTGATCTTACGACCCTGAAATCATGACCTGAGTCCAACCAAGAGTTGGATGCTTAACCCACTAAGATGCCCAGGCCTCCCCGCAAATAAATCTTAAAAATAAAATAAAATAAAGCTAGGATGTGCATTCAAGTCCCTGATTTATCAGTTTCAGGCAAGGTTCATCTCTGAGCCTTAATTTCTTCAGCTGCAAATGGGGATGATATTACTGACCTCACAGGACTGTACCAGGGTTAGATGAGAATGAATGTAAAGCATACAGCACGATGCCTGACAGGTTCTAGGTACAAAATAAACTATTATATTACTGGAATCAAATAGGACTATGGCAATTTGGTTCATTAAGGAACTTTAAATTCTACCTAAAATGAAGCAACTATGAAGAGTTAAAAGCTTCCTATTCAACCTCAGTCCTGCTTCTCTCTAGTAATTATCTCTCCACATTGTCTCCCAGCCAGAGTCCCTGGGGTTTGCAGAGTTTTGTTCCAACTAAACTACACAGATGTTGGTTTGGATCATTTACATTCGCATATCTATTTCTAGAGTAAAAGTTCCTTTGTGACAAGTCCTAGATTATACTTCCTCTGGAGAATGCATACTATTCTTCATGCAGTTTTACAGACCAAAGACCTACTAGTTATCAAAAGGAAATGACATAGTATAATCAGGAATAATAGCCAAGCAGAGAAGGATTGTTTTTCTCTCATACCTAACTTGGTGAAAAAGGCACAACTGGGAAAGCATGAGTAATTAGAGGAAGTGAAGACTCAGTTGAGTTCACGTACAATCCGCATGCATTCCTAGGTTCTCTAGCTGCAGACTAATTAATCCCTATACAGTTAGCCCATGTCTAAAAAAAATGTTAGGTAACATCACTCACTAGATATGGATGGTAGATATGGAGGTTCCTCATGGGAGCTTGATGAGAGGACATGAATGACTGGCAACTCTTCCCATTACCTCACTTTCTGCCACAAAGATGGATTTAGAATCACCCTATGTGGACAGGGCAACACTTCCCAGGTTAGATGGACCCAACAAGTGTTCTTAGAGATCACAAAGCAAATTCCATAGCTTTTTTTTTTGTTTTAACTTATCTCTACAGCCAACATAAAGCTCCAATCTACAACCCCAAGATTAACAGTCACATGCTCGGGGTGCCTGGGTGGTTCAGTGGGTTGGGCATCTGACTCTTGGTTTTGGCTCAGGTCTCAGGGTCCAGGGATCAAGCCCTGCATTGGGCTCCATGCTCAGCAGGGAGTCTTTTTGAAGATTTGTCCCTTTGTCCCTCCCCCTGACTCACATGTGTACATGCTTTCTAAAATAAATAAATAAATCTTTAAAAAGAAAAAAAAAATGGAAAAAAAAAGAGACGCATACTCTACCAACTGAGCCAGCCAGGTGCCCCTCTATGGCTTCTCTAAAAAGGTCTGAACAAAATTAATCCTTAGTATAAAAAAAATCAGAATAGGGATTACAATCTCTGAATGGGATGATGACAAAGAATGAGCACAAGGAAACCTTTTAGAATGATGGTTTATCCTGTATCTTTACAGGGGCATTAGTTATTTGGGGTATGCTCTTGTCTAAGTTCCTCAATGGTTTAAGTAACGCCAACTTACTGAATGCTGTAACAGATTTTTGTATTTACTAGAGGAAGGCAGGCAGGAAGGCCCGGAGAAGCTGCCCAGAAGGCAAGCCTTTCTCACAAGCAGCAGCAGTAGCACTGGGGGAGTCTAGAAGTCTGAAAAGATGTACAAGGATGAAAGTGGCTTCCACCTCACCCAGTGACAGTGGCGACCTCAAGAAGTCACTACATGATAGCAACCCACGTCAGGGTTTGCCTCGAATATCCCTGGCACCAAACTGAATAGGATGAATATATAAGGAGCTTGATTAAGGCACTTGGTCTTCCGTGATAATTTTTCTGCAAAGAGCTCAGGACAAGGACAGATGCTTTGTATCACAGCCATCTTTTTCTACCAACACCAGGAGAGAAGAGATGAGTAGCTGATTTGAGGTGTGTGTGTGTGTGGGGGGGGCTAATAAAGATTTTATTCATTTATTTATATAGAGAGTGCACACACAAGTGGAGTTGGGGGGAGAGGGACAGAGAGGATCTTAAGCAAGCTCCATGCCCAGCACAGAGCCCAATGCAGGGCTTGATCTCATGACCCAGAGATCATGACCTGAGCAGAAACCAAGAGCCAGACTCTCAAATGATTGGGCCACCCAGGTGCCCCTGATTGGAGGGTTTGTATAGAAATCTAGTTTTCAAGACATTAATTAAATGAGAAACTGACTGCCATCAAAACAAAGAATGTTATAATCTAAATGGAAAGGGTGAGGTTCTTTTTTTTTTTTTTTTTTAAGATTTTATTTGAGAGGAAGAGTGAGAAAGAAAGAAAGAGAAAATGAGCAGGGGGAAGGGAGAGGGAGAAGTTGACTCTCTGCTGAGCAGTGAGCCTGATGCGGGGCTCACTCCCAGGACCCTGGGATCATGACCTGAGCCAAAGGCAGCGGCTTAACTGAGCCACCCAGGTGTCCCACAAACTAGTCCTGGGCTACAAATGGGGAAAAATGTACAGGAAAGAACTTGACTTTTTCTATCAAGTTGCTGCTAGGAGAGATGCCTGGTGTTTCACCTCATTAACTCGGATGCTAAGTAATAACTGTCCTTCCCCAGAAAGGCTTCTGCACATCTCTGGTTTTCCCCATCCAGTTTGCCCCTTCAAGGAGGCAACATATTATAGTGGTTGAAAAGCAGACTTCTGATTTTGAGACTGAACCCAGGTGATATCTTGGTGCCTCAGTTTTTCACCTGTGAAGGGGGGAGAATAACAGTATCTACCCTCGAAAGTTCTGTATTAAGTACATTAAAAAGTTAAGAGTTAAGAACTGGGTACAGCACATGGTCAGTGCTCAGTAGAAGTTGGCTGATGATGAAGAAGATATTCCCGCTTCATCTGGTTCACATAAGCATAATGTTAGGAAGCAAAAGATGGCGAATTAGGACAGACCCAGATGCATACTGATCTCTAGATTGTTAATGTTTGGTCTTAGACATCTTGTTGCTATAAAACATGCCATAAATGAGTTTTGATGTAAGACTTCTTTAAGTGAAGTGAGAGAGGCTCAGATGAAGCAGAGGTAACATTACAGTGAACTCCAGGATAAACAACCAGTAACATGTCCTTTCCTATCCCACAGCCACCCCTGAATATGTCATCAGCCAACTCACTTGGTTTGTAGTTGGTGCTTAGAAACATTAGAAAACCTAGGGTTTCATCACCCAAACACAACCCTCGTGCCATTGTAGCTTAGTTCCTTCCAGCCCTGGAGTGACAGTTCTGTGTTATTTCAAACTTGGGGCTCCTTTTTTAGAGCAGAGCATCCTAATATGAAGATTCACACAACTGACTTGACAGATCCTCTAGACTTTTACAAAGAACAACTTGTGCATTTAACTCGCGCTTTTTTTTTTTCCCCTAAGATTTTATTTATTTATTTGACAGAGAAAGACACAGCGAGAGAGGGAACAGAAGCAGGGGGAGCGGGAGAGGGAGAAGCAGGCTTCCTGCAAAGCAGGGAGCCTGATGCGGGGCTCGATCCCAGGATGCTGGAATCATGACTTGAGCTGAAGGCAGACGCTTAACGACTGAGCCACCCAGGCACCCAACTTGCCTTTTTTTGTGAGCTTGTATTTAGAACCGTTGCCTTGGGAAGTTTTCCTGTAAGTGAAACTGCTGAGCCAAACTACTCGGAATGTAAGTCCTTCCATTCACTTGCCTTTTACTGGGGTTTATGCAGTGTCTGGCACCGTGCTTAGATAGAGAACAGAAAACAAACAAAATGTGGTCTTGGTCCTTGTCCTCAAGGAGTTCACAGACGGAGGGGAAAGTATATTGGTGATACCAATTTATAGTTCCTAATAAATTCCCTAAGGAATAGTTCCCATTTTACCACACCGACCCCATTAAGATTCCAAGAGGCAAACCGAACAAAAACTGGGTTTATTAGTAGGTAGAAAATGAAATCTTGCTTGGGTCTGAATTAATGTTTACTCATTAGCAGTGCCTCCCTTTCATGAATCACTTTATGGTGTTGCTCAGATTTTACGGGGATGCTGGTCTAGTTCACATCTACTTGCAGGTTTTCTTTACAGAGCAAAGACGTGAGCCAACCATCCATGTGCCCTGCTGGGCTACTTCCCAGTTCCCATTCAGTCTGTTTTCCCACACTCAGATTGACTTCCACTAACTTGTACTTGGAGCTATGCCATTTGGCCTATACTGAGAGATTTCAGAAGAAACGACTCAGTGAAACCTACTGCTTTATTTGCTGAAAGGAGGTTGAAAATAACATAGGTTATATTAGTTTCCTCTTTACAAAAGCCCACAAAAGAAATGTTTTCTGGTATTAGTACCGGAATAATTATGCATCTCCCAATAGTGGATTTATTTTTATATTATGACCACAGTGAATCATGGAACTCATCATGTCTTCTTTATGTCAATTCCTAGAAAGGGTAAAGTCAACTAACTACAGCTCACCACTAGCGAATGCAAGCACTTTAAAAGCACACACTTTTGTATACTTAACTTCATTCCTGGCTTTATCTTATCTCCCTTCCTTTCTTTTTCCCCTGTTTCATTTTTCTTATCCACTTATTTAAAAAATTGAAACCAGTTATTAACATTATGAGGTATAAAAATGTGCATCTAGTTTGAAAAAAACTGGAAGGTTCAAAAGGGTATAAAACAGAAAGTACGAAGTCCCATCAAACACTGCATTAGAACACAAAGAAAGAAACGACATGGTCTGGCTTTTAAGGAGCAAACAACCTAGCCGGCAAAAAACAAGCAAACACACAATTATCAACAGGCGTGTTAAGTGCTCAGACAGAGAGAATGTGCTGTGGACACACAAAGGAAAGGCATCGAATTCAGACCGAAGGGCTCTGTGGGATACTTCTGGGAGAAGCGATGCAGAGTCCAGAGGGAAAAGCAGTCTAACATAGAAAGAGGCAAAGGTAGCCCAAGGGATGGGAAGGGCCTTAAATACTGAGCTAAGGCGTTAAAACTTGATCCTGAAGACTATGGAGAGCCTACTGCAGGATTTAAAATGGGATTTAAATGACATAACCAGACTTGAATTTCAGAAAGAACGGGCTTTGAGGGTGTGCAGAACAGATTGATGGGGGATAACAAAATGAACCAGCAACTCTAGCTATGTGGTCAGAAGTGATAAGGACTGGAGTGATTTAATACATTAAAAAAATATGTAAGAATGCTACGATTTTTTTTGCCAAACTCAATAGATTTAACCTCTTGAATTCAGATTTCTATAAGTATTTCATATCACCAAATAAACATAATTTTATCTCTTCCTTTCAAATATTTATACTTTATTTCTTATTGTACTGGCCAGAACTGTATTTTTTAAAAAATAATTACCTAAACTGTATGATTTTAGGTTATAAATTGAAAAATAGTCCAAGGAAACAAAATAGAGATTTTGGAAATGATTTAAACTCTTTGAGAACTTAATATTACAAACCAGAAGCAAAATAACAATGGTGAGAAGATCTGCTGTTGAAGGCATGTTGTTGGGAGAGCTGGTATCTACCTGCCTATCAGTATAGCGCAGGAACAACCGCTTCCTACCCCATGACTGTGGGCCCGCTCAGATGGGTCACACACTTACTTGTGAGGGGGGGAGAAAGAAAAGAAGAAAATGGAATAGCATATTTATTCCAGCTGTGGAAGGAAGATAAATTTCTGACTATTGTGAAATAAAGGACATTATCAGAGACAAACTGAATAGGCATGAATATATAAAAATAAAATAGTTTTGCCCAATGAAATGGAAAACGAAGGGAAAATAGAAGATGACGGGGGGGCGCCTGGCTGGCTCAGTCAGTAGTGTGTGACTCTTGATCTCAGGGTTTTGAGTTCAAGCCCCACAATGGGTGTAGAGATTACTTAAAAATAAAGTCTTTAAAAACAAAACAGAACACCTTCAGGGACTCACTATGCACTTGCTAAATGAAGTAGCAGACAAACAAAGCTGGAACATAGTGTAAAGAAAAGTATACTTCTATGTTGTTGGAAGCACTATGTGTTGGAAGCACCACTAGCCCAAACTCTCTAGAAAGCCACACAAGTAATAATATATATATGAACACAAGCACGTGTGCAAACACTCATTCTGACCTTTTAAGTTCACTTGGAGGAACTATATCCCTGGAAGGGTAAATAATCATTTGCTTAATGATATTCAGAATGGAATCATTCATAACAGAAAGAAGTGGAAATAATCCAAGGGCCTACGAAAGTAAAAAGACTAAATGAACCATAGGACGGCAGCGAGATGTGTTGCCCAGCATTTTAAAAGGACACATATGGGGCCATAGGGAACTAGAGGAGCAAGCAGAGGAACACACAGCGACGCTCTGCAAAATTAGGGTCTGTGTATGTGACAGGTGTGGATGGAGGGATGCGGGCAGGGCTCCCGGCTGGCTCTGGCAGGAGAGCGTGCGACTCTTGATCTCGGGGGTGTAAGTCTGAGCCCCATGTTGGATGGAGAGGTTATTTATTAAATAAATAAAATTTGAAAAAAAGGAAGCAGCAACAGGATGTTGCCAGAGCAAATGTTTTCCTATGCTCTGGATTTATGTGGGCACTGCCGGCCCAGGGGCTGTCGAGGAGCCGAGCTGGGGCCTTCGGCTAACTGTACATTGATCTCCTTCCTTGAATGTCCCACAATCCAGGAGGCAGCTCACCTTCACCCTGCAGAAGGTGCCGCCTCAGGGGCGTACACGTCGCTTTACTGCTGAGGTTTCTGGCAAGGAAAGCAAGTGCTAAGCACTGAGAGGCCTTACCGTGAGCGTGGCCAGGGACATGAAGCCAATGAGATTATTCCATACTTTATCGATGTCCTTCAGCAGCTGCTGGAGTTTCTCACTGCACACTGCAGTGGCCTTTATGCCCAGCTCCACGCGCTTGGTCACCCTGTACACCTCAACGACACCTGGAGGGTGAGAGCGCGGGGTGAGGGCGGGGAGTGCAGATGATGGGTAGCACAGGGTCGCACTACCGCCTGCTGGTGTCTTTGTGGGAAACGCGGACTGTATCTGCACAGAAGTGAACGGACTACTCCTTGGGACCAGTCTACACAGTGCTGCAGTGTAACTTACTGGTAAGAGCACAGACCATAGCTACAATATCTGGGTTCAAATCCCAGCTCTGCCACTTCCTAGCTGTGTCCCTCTGGGCAAGCCACATAACCTCTCTGGACCTCACTTTCTTCATCTGTAAAATGGGGATAATAAAACCACTTCCCCAAGGAGGACTGAATGGGTTAATACTGTAAAAGGCTTACAGCAGTGCCTGTAGAAAAAGAGACACTATGCAAGTATTAGCTCATTTTTCCTGGCTTCTTTATAAGTTCATCTGTTTAAGTTTGGGAAATTCCATTAAACTGGGATTAAACATTCAATGTTTCCCATTTAAAATGGGAACATCAAAAGCCTAAAAGAATCTGATTGTCAATATCATCACAAAGTAATTAAGAAATATCTCACTTCTCTGAATGCCCGATGATTTACAAATTCTGTGGCTTCATTCATCTTTTAGATCTACTTAGCAGAACAGCGCATGGCGCTTCTCCTGTGGTCTCTGAATTGTGGCTGAATTCTTCCAGCCAGGATGAAATGTGCCAAGCATCTTCACTTTCTAAGGACAGCCACCAGACACATCTCCAACTTTCCCCTGAGCCTCTAGAAGAGAGGACTGGAGGAATTCCAGGCAGTCCTCAGATTAGGGCATCATCAGCGGGGGTACAGTACTCTGCTTTTCCTCTTCCTTCCCCAGAAGGGCAGGAAGGTGCCAGGGTGGGGGGGGCGCAATTCTGATAAAGGGAGGCCAGGGAAGACCTTACTCAGAAGGTGACACCTGAGCAGAGATCTGAAAACAACTAGGGTCCAAGACCAGTGGCTCTGGTCACGGGCCAAGTGTAAACTTCAGGAGGAGAGCAATACTGAACTGGACAGAGGCTGGGGTCCCAAGCTGGACTGAGACATTTAATAGCTGAAGACAGGCAGGAAGGTAAGGAATCTGTGATGTCATTAAGGGGCAGAGAGGAAGAACCGACAGAGCATGGTCAAGGTAAGGCATTAATTGGAGGCCCAAGAATTTTGCTGCGATCAAGAGTTGGACTCTTTACCGACGGAGCCACCCAGGTGCCCCTGCAAGGGTTTCACGCTAATGCCTCATCTGGGTCAGATTCTTTGATAAACCAGTAACACAGACCCAATTTTCACTGGGATGTGTGTGAGGACTGAGAAACTTCGCCAAAGGTACCTTAAGTTGAACAGCTGTTTCTGTGACTCAAGCATCTTACCTAGAAAGTCATATGTAGCTTGAAAGATCTACATTAAAATACTTAACATAAGGGAAAACTGAAAATATTGTGAAGTTCAAGATTCTGAATAAGTAAAACACAAAAGAACATACCTAATAAATACTCCATGCCTTGAGCTGACTGGATTACTTCTGTGCACACACAACTACTACTGATTCCATTTAAAGTATCATTTGCCTTCTTAATGACCTACAAGAAACAAAACCACACCACCTTATATAATGGAGAAGAGTCACCGCAAATCAATTTCCTATTAGTAGAAAACCCAACAGAGAAGCCAGGGGGCTGAAAAAGCATGATGGGCTGATAGATGTATATGACTCCACAGACTCAAATCTGAGAACTTAATTTTAACCTTAAAGAAACAATTCTCCGTTTCTTTGGAAAAGAGAGAGGTTCTTAAGTTTAAATGCTATTTTAATTTAGGCAGCATTAATGATATCATTTTGCTATTTTTTTAAACACAGTGACAGGTGAGGGCACAAGTGACAAATGAGCCAGTGTTTGCTATCGTAAACGTGAAAGAAGCCTCCCTTAGGATGTGTGACTTTCCATAGAGCTTCCCTTTGCATAAGGCCATCGAGGGAGGGCTCTCCTCAGGTTTTCCTCTGTCCTTTCAAATGAACCACAGAAAGAAGGCAAAATGGCACAAGACAGCACTTACATGCATGTAAGCACCATAAAAATGACATACTCACATCTAGGGCACTCCCCAGGCATCTCTGCCATTCATACGCGTATCTCTCATTCTCCTGTGAAATTTTGACAGGAACTGGTTAAACCGGGAAGCCTGGAATCCTCTGTGATTTCTCTCCATTTAAAGAGCACTGGAAGACTTTCCTTTTTATTAAAACCACTCTACTTCAAGCACAGTGTATCTTTTGAAACCACTAATGACTATTCAAAATTACTGATACGTGTAACTTCTGAGCCCTGGACTTGCGAACCTGAGAGGAATGTTTTGTAGCAGCTTCCCTCTATAAATGTTGCCTCATTTGTTCTAGTAATAGCGGAAACTGCTTCAAAGGTGCTAACCACACAGATGTTTTGTACAAGAGCAAACAGTAACCCACCGGCAGGCCCACCGCTAGGCCGTTACGCGCCGGGATGAATGACAAGGGCAGGGCGGAAAGTTAAGAGCGTTGGCTATAGGAGAAAGACAGCATGGGACTAAGAGGCAGCCAACAAAGATCCGGAAAGTTTTCCCCCTCCTCTATTTTGATGTTTTAACATTCGCTAAGTCCAAAATGATAAATTCCAAGTGCCCAAAGAAAAGTTCCTTCAAACACTTCCCTCCTTGTGAAGTCTCATGAATCATTTCAATTTTAGGGTCGCTGAAAACTTTCAGCAGATGTCGCACCTGCGAAGTATTTTTATCCAGGGCTAATGCTGCCATTCTCCCCCTCTAATTAAATATTTTATGTCTGGTTCCTTGTGTGACCTTCTGCCCTCGCTTCCCCACAAGCATTTTTTCTTGAGGCCCTCAGTGCCTGGCTGGTCTTAGATGTGCCCTCTGGAGGAAACTCCCCGACTCACCTCCACCTCTCCTGTCAGATCTTTGTACTTGTCACGGATGACAGGCAGGGCTGGCTTCTCACTCAGAGTGTTGGAACGGTCTCTGAAAGGCTGCTCCAGAGCCGGAGAGGGAGAAGAACGGCTTATTTCTTTATCGCCAAGGCTCAAACTCCTTTTGTGTGATCCTGGAGAAGTGGACAGCACAGTCAAAGGTTCTCAATATTCAGCTTAATTCAAGCCAACGCTTTTCCTTGCTACGTGACCCTCTTCTTTAGATGCTTATGTCACGAAGCATTCAGAAACACAGTCCTCGTTCATTCTTCTCTGGCAAGCTATCCAGGTGTATCTCAGAGACAGTGTGTGTTTGGCTTCAGACCATGTCAATAAAGCAAGTATTGCAATAAAGAGAGTCAAATGAAATTTTTCGGTTTCCCAGTACATGTAAAAGTGATGTCTACCCTACATTGCCATCTGGTAAGTGTGCAATAAATAGCATTTTAAAGATCAGTGCATAAGAACTGGGTTCTTTTCCAGTCATTAGTCATGGGTTTGCAGTGAGCTCCTCCCTACTCCCAATCCAACAGAAATCAATGATACCTTCAGTCAGGACGGGCTTAAGTACAAGTAGAAGGGGCACACTTAAATGCCTTCGGAGAGCAGGCAGGTCAAGTAAATGACTGAAGTAGGTCAGCTGGAGACAAGAGGTGGTGGGCCTGTGACACTGGGCCAGCACGTCCCATCTGTCAGAGTGCTGCTCAGTGCTACTCAGCGCACAGGATTGTCAGATGGGGAGATACAGGCCTAGAAGTGCCAGATATGACAACTTTTCAAGAAAAGCTAGAAATCCAGATTGTGAAATCTCACGATTCTTATCTACTGGCAACTGTACCACCCATTAAAAAACATTCTGTGCGGACCAATCAAAACAGGTCTGCAGACCGGATGCAGCTCCATGGCTACCACGCTGCAGTCTCTGAACTAAAAAATACAGTCCACAGCCAGGAAGTAAGAGCGGAGCTAACTTGCTCACAAGAGGATCAAATCCATTTCCCTAGCTTTTTTTTTTTTTTTTAAGATTTTTATTTATTTATTGGACAGACAGAGATCACAAGTAGGCAGAGAGAGAGGGAGAAGCAGACTCCCTGCTGAGCAGAGAGCCTGATGTGGGGTTCGATCCCAGGACCCTGGAATCATGACCTGAGCTAAAGGCAGAGGCCCAACCAACGGAGCCACCCAGGTGCCCCTCCCTGACTCTTTGAACACAGCTCCCCTCTAGCCAACACGCTAATGAACAAGAGACTCTGTGCTATGTTTGTTGTTAGCCCCAAAAGCAATTATCTGAGGGACACCGGCTTGACTTCAGTCTTGTTGCAAACCTTTTTCATAGCTATCTGTAATCGATCCTGACTTCAGAGGCTGCAAAATCTACTTCCCCCTAAACCAGAGACCAACTTTTTATTCGTATGAAAGAACATCTATCGCCTCAGTGGAAGAAACCACCACAGTACAATGATGGCCATTGAAAGCTACTCACCTTGAACCGAGAGGTCAAAGGTCGCCAGCTCACTTTTGATCATTTCTTCACTGGATTTCATTTTGCTCTGTGAATTGGCCACCAAAAAGTCAAATTTGCTGATTTTGGGCTTTTCACTTTGAAACTCTCCAAAGTCATCTGAACACTCTTTGGGGGTGTCATGAGAAGTGCTGCTGGAAGCTGGGCTTGGGCAGGTGGCCTCTTGGCTCCGTTCCGCTGTCGGCAAGTCCTGTCTTGTGAAATCTTTATAGTCCCCGCTTTCATATTCCTTTTGGTCACTGGCCTGAGGAATCACATCTTTAAAACTGGCAAAAGCTGGGAAAGCGGTCTCTGGAAGAGCATCTTCACTTGCGAAGGTTGTTACTTTGGAAAGAGAGGTCATGGTGAGGTTTTCGGAACTGCCAAATGATGTCTCTTTCTTTTGAAGAACTGAGGCAGCAGAGGAGGACCCACTTCCTGCTGAGAGGACAAATGGAGAAAGTTTTCTGCCCTGAGACGCATCATCCCTGTCTGACCAGTCATAGCTCGTAAGTGCGCTCACTGCAAAATTGCTACTGTAGGTTCCAAAAGCAGCATATTTTAAGTCCTCTATATCTGAAAGGGAAATAAGACCCCACAATTAGAGGCAAGCTCATGATTTAGGTAAAATGCCCTAAACTCTGCAGAAGTAAAATGTCTAGCATATTTGACTAGTTTTATGTTATGTTGGAGTTAACTAAATTTAGAGCTTGTACTAAAATTAAAGGAATTGGGCTATAAAATCTGATCTTTAAAAACCCACGTTAGCTTTGAGCTGGCATTTATATTTAGTTACAAAGAGGTTTTTTTTTTTTTTTTTGCATGTAAAGATTACTATAAAAAGATAGGAGTATCATCTACCAATGTATGACATGGTTCGGGTCACTTAATAGACTGTTCACTTATAAACTTTAAAATGTACTTACAATATTCCCTGCCTAAAACTGGGCCCTTTCATCTTGACTTGGTTGGGAAATGTTCCTTTAACACGCGGACGTATGAAATGTACATGACAAACTACTTGAAAACTGACAATTTCTCAAAAGTAAAGTAAGGTAAAAATAATGTTACCTAACTTTTAACCAATTCTTAGGAGTCTCTGTCTCGGGCAAGATCAAAGGTAAGGTTTTAATGAAGCAGTTACTTACCTAATTGTTATTGTCAATATGGACGCCACACTGCTGTGATGGAGTATGAGGGGGGAAAAATTAATCTAATCTACTTTAGCCTCTAAAAAAAATAGAATCAAAGGTCTGGGTCCTGGGTGGATTCCTGTTTCTCCTTCAACTATGTATCAGCCCCTCATTAAAAAAAAAAAAAGAAAAGAAAAAAGGAAAAGAAAAATGCTGGGGCAGAAGACTCATTTTACAAAGCATTCTTAATATACATTTAAAAATAATTTAAGACGTAGAGAGAGAATGTAAGGTTTTAAGTAGGCTCCATGCCCAGTGTGGAGCCCAATGTGGGGCTGGAACTCACGACCTTGAGATCAAGACCTGCCCTGAGATCAGTTGCTGGACCCTTAACCGACCAAGGCACCCAGGCGGACCAAGAATGTAGGTTTTTGATGTAGACAGATCGCGGTTCAACTCAATGGTGCCACCTACTGCTTGTGTGACACAACGCAAATTATTTGACAGTTCTTAACAACCTTGGTTTGCTTTTCTGTAAACTGAGAAGGCCATGGCCTGGGAACGGCTGTGTTGTGGCGCCGGAGGGTGTGCAAAGGACCCGGCTCAGCGCCTGGTGAGCAACGTGTATGGGTGGGATTGGCTCAGCAACGTTGCCACCACGCTCCACCGGACATTTAGTTGCTGCTTTAGGGCCTAAAATGGAATTATTTCGTAGTACAAATGAAATGTCAACTCCTCATTGTAATGGTCCTAACTAGGTGAAGTTTCTTTCTCGCTTTCAAAGACCAAAAGCCGCCGAGGCTGAAAACCGCTGGTGTGCGGAGCCCCCGGCCAATGTGCCGGCCGTTCAGTCTGGCCAAGTGTCATCTTAGTCTCGGTGGCTCAGTTTGGCCAAGTGTCATCTTAGTATCGGTGGCCCGGCCGGACAGCCAGGTGCAAGGCTCCCTCTCTCTCACAATGGCAGACATGGCTGACAAGGCAAATGCTCCACAGTTCTGGGACTCAGGTTTCCCTAAGTCGATAGGTGACCCACACTAGGTCACTCTGTCTTTTGGTTAAGGGATTCCTGACATTTTCACAGCTCTTCGAAGGGTATACTCCAAACCTGTCTCGCTTTCTCCCTTAACCCTACTAGCAAAAGGGCACTAAATTAGTAATAGGAGTGGAAAATCCTGGATTACACAAAAGGCAAACCAGCAGAAAGTAGGTAACTTCCACAGAACCGTGTATTTTAAACTTCTGTGGTGTAAATGGTACTCTTCAAATCTGGCTTGTCAAACAGGAGGGGGCAAAAGATTCAGATGAGAAATGTACAGTTTAGAATGATTAAAACAAGGCTTCAGGCAAAACGCTTTCTTGGTGTCTGGCTGCAGTTCTTTGTCCCTCCCACCAACCCCTCAAAGAATTAAAGGGATCAGTAGGTGCCCTGACTCAGAGAGGGGAACTGCCCTGAGGCAGGTGCTGTTAGGACAGTCGTCTTCAAGGGGTACATGCGGGAAAAAGTCTCACAACATGGGTATTTGTTATTGTTAGATGCTACTAGAAAGCTTTTTTGGGGAAACTGTATTATGAAGTACTCCAAGAATCTCATCTACTACGAGGGTAGCAATTTTAGCAATTTTCCCAAAGACCAAAGGCAAATTTAATGAAAACTTAAGCTCTAGTTCAAAAACCACAACCCAGTTGTTATGGTAATAAAAAGACCCTTTTGTAAAATTCTGCAGTAAGAAAAAAACGGGTTAAAAAGAAAAAACACCAGAAATGATTATATTATAATCAGGTAAAAAGCATTATAAGCAATAAGGGATGACCTTAGCTGAAAAGCTTTTAAATATTCTTATAATACTACAGATCTTCAATAAACCTTACTTTTATTAAAAATGAGAGGCATAACATTTTGCCTTTTGGAGTAACTCATGGAAATGACCAAATGAAAGATTAAAAAAATTTATAATTAAAAAAAAGATGAGTAAATATGCAAGATATGCCAAAATCCAGCCTCGAGGTTGATTTTAAAATTTTACTTTTCCTTATTCATTGGCTACTAGAGTATAAAAAAAAAATTTACTGAAGTGCAATGCATCTGAACACAAAAGGAAGTACTAACTGACTTAGGTAAGGAAGATGTGAACATTATCTTTCATCTTTGCATTTATAAATAATATAAAAACTGAGTAGTATTTCCTGGAGTGGGGAATATTTAGTAAACCATTTTCTAAGAAAAATGTGGTAAATCAGTTCACAGAGGGTAGGTTAAACCAAGAAAAGTTCTCATTTCCCATGTTAACAATTCTACATTTTCTAAGCAGTTAAATTACATGTATTACTGTATGATGGTTTTCAAAATATTAAAGATACTGTGAGACCTGCAACATCAGTGATGGAAGCCCTGTCTGGAAAAAATGATTTGGAATAACCCACATTTTGTAATCACTGAAGTTTCTATAGATGGGTTTTCCATTCAATAGCTGAATTCTGACAATTGCAGGAGAAACAGGAAAAAGAAAACAGAGAATGGATGCAATAAAATGAAAAGAGAATCACTACTGCATTTCTAGTTCTCCTGGAGAGCTCTACGGCTGTGCTGGGTTGAACAGCAATTGCACACAGATAATAGGCCAAATTGTGTGCTGTAATACAAGTGTTTGTTGGCAACCAGGAATGTCCTATTACAAAGGCCAGGGGAATGAACTAGGTGAGCTCCTTTCCATCATGGAGCTCAAATCAAGACATGGATTTCTTGCTTATGCTGGCAAGTAACCCTAGCAGTCTCTTCCATAACCTCTATTCAAATCCCCCCGGAAGATGGTGAAGACAAAAACAAGGTATTTCTTGGAACAAAGAATGTGAGCTGCCATTACACGACGCGAAGGCCATACTGATTTCCATGGAAGTTTTCTAAAGCAGTAAGCATATGCCCAGGCGATTAAGTTCCTGGCTTTTGAGAAGGGAGCTTAGACAAAGAAGAAAAGGATATATGCGCGAAGTCTACCATTCTTCAGGGTTTTGTACAGCAATAAAAATGTTCAGGGGGCTAAGGAAGAAATCTCTTTTAATTTCTTATACTGATTTAATCCAAACTTCACTTACCAAAGCAAACCACGAAATATTGATACATCTCAACTTCTTTCCACCCCTGACACTATTCTACCTTCACATGCTCTATTAACTATAGAACCTGGGCTGTGGCCTGGAAGTCTCAAACACTTGGATAGTTGTTCAAGAAAAGAGAATGAAAGTGACCACACTGTGAGTCTGACAGGCTATGAAATGCTGCGGTATAACTGCCTTCTAGTGTTCCCTAATCTGTCTAGAAATCTCCCATTCTTCCTTTGTCCTGACTCACAGAAATCTATGGTTTAAATGATACCCACACAATCTGTAAGCACCCCCAGATTTCTGCGCCAGTACTTTAAAGTTCAACAGAGAAAATCAGCTATTCTGGAGATATGTGAAGTCAGAAGAGGCTGGAAGGTCAAGGAATGGTGTCAGGCTTTACAGCTGACTCTTGAATGGTATGGGTTTGAATTGCACAGGTCCATTTATATATGGATTAAAAAAAATAGAGTTTAGTACTGTAAATGTATTTTCTCTACCTTGTGATTTTCTTGGTAACATTTTCTTTTTGCTAGCTTACTTTATAATACATAATACATCTAACATACAAAATAGGAGTTAACGGACTTTATTTTATCAGTAAGGCTTCTGTAGGCTTATTGTCAAAGTAAGTAGTAGGCTATTAGTCAAAAGCTGTATGTGGATTTTTGGACTGCGCTAGGTCAATGTCCCTAACCCCCATGTTGTTCAAGGGTCAACCATACAGGGGGACTGCTCATGGTCATCACGAAAAATCAAATCTCATTAAAAAACCCATCAAATGAGCTGTAGGTGGGGCCTTTTGGCCATGCAAGGGAGAGGGCAGCACCCGGAAGACCCTCCTATGCCCGTGACCTTATAATGCTCTCAAAGCCATTGGGCCAACGCTTTCCAAAACAACATATCAAAAGAATTCAACTGATGGAAAAACAAAGCTAGAAGAAGCTCTTTAAAAAGAAAATAATTTGATTTTGATATATCAGGATTTAGCCCAGCTTCACTGATACTGTCAGTGTCCCCTTCATGTTCATTTGCGACTTTTAAAAATCAGCAGAGATTTTAATGTGAACAATAGAGTGATTGCAGAATCTGAATACACTTGTATAATTTCTCAGGCACTGACGTATGACATCAAGCACTAACTGTATTACTTTACTTGGCATAGGAGTAAACAGAACACATCATAATTAAGACATAATATATTTATCCAAACACAGTAGTTTGAATGGCAGACTCAGCTTTTCTTTGAATTAATCCAAACCCCAACATGCAACTTCTTTCCTTCTCAAATGGCCTATTTCAGATACTGTGAGTGATCTCTCTGGAATCCTATTCAAAATCCTCATCTTTAATGGTTTAATTTCCTGTCTACCTCAAATTTTTTAAAGAACAAAGAACTAAAATCTCAAAATATAAGAAAAAAATGTCAACCATGGAAATAATCCTTTTTTCCCCAAGATTTTTATTGGTCTTGGGTTTGTAATCTAAAAAACAATAATATTCCTGAGGTTTTTTTTTGCTATTAATATACTCTAAAATGAAACAAATATTTTCCAAACTTAGCATTCTCTTATTGCTAATTTTTATATGTCTTTCTAGGATTAGTTTCTTAAAAAGGAAAGTGGCTTAAAGCTTACTTTGAGGACCTCCCCTAAAATTGTTTCAAGAACTTGCTTTATGGACTCTGAGTAAAAACAAACAAACAAAAAACACAAAAGACTCAGGGTGGCTTCATGATACATTCTGAAGCTGGAAAGAACGTGCTCTACAATTAGAGCCCGAGTGCCCATTTCAGACCCACACTGAATTCAGTTCTGAAGACATTTTGGTATTAACACTGAACACTCTCCATTACAGAGATTATCAATTTAAGCTCAGTTTGCATGTACTGTGCTCAGAAGTCCATCTCAATACTATTCCATGATTTAAGTTAAACTTACAGGCATCTAGTTATTAACAGATGTGTCCCCTGTCCCCAACACTCAACTCTTCGATCTATTCCCTCAGCCACTCCCTCTCTTCATACCGTAACTCCTAGTGGAGACAGGCTCTGTCATGTTTACTAAACGGTAAGACCTACTCTGTTTTTTCCACTAGAAGAAAGGAGTAAACTTTTCCTATTACATAGTAAGGTTAAAATTACATCTTAATTCAGTGCCATGTTGAAAATTTCTATTAATGGAATTATAAAGGGGAAAGGCTAAGCCAATACTTTCTTAGGAGAAAGGTATTTGAAGAAAAAACAAAAGGGAAAGGCCCTCTAATCACAGGAGATGCTACAGCTTTACACTTGATACGGACCAGATATTTCTCTGGTCTAACCCTTAAATAGTAGAAATTACACACATCCCCACACTTTCAAAATATGCCAAAGAATTATTTATTAACATAGGACTTACAGATCACAAAAGAGAGTGGTACAGAAGAGCTGGAAAAGAAGTCATCAGAATAGGCATGCAGATCAGTATTTGCAGAGGAATATACCAAAGCAAGTTCGAAAAGGCACATTCACACAGAAAATGTCTAAATTGAAAAAAAAAAAAAGACATCAGAAAAGCAGCCAAAAAAAAAATACTAATAATAAGGCGCTGATTAAAATACAACGATTTTCAATGTCAAAGAAGAGCTACTTTACAGGTAGGTAGGTAGCTAGCTACAGAAGTCTTGCTAACCCTTTGAGAGTGTCACGAATGAGGGTAAGCTCTTGCTGCCAACAAAACCAGATGATCTTAATGACTGCACATCAAGATGGTTCCGTGCCAGAGAGATTAAATTTGGTGGTGGGGACGAAAGCAGCCTAGTTGAAATTATATGCAGCAAGGGCTCAAAGGGTTAAATGTAATAGTATGCAGAGAAATCAGGCAATGTTATTAGTATTATCTACCTTCCATACAAGGAATTATAGCAAGAGTTAAAAGAGACAGTATCCCCTTCAGAGTTAAGTTGGGGTTTCTAAACAAGATTAAGGTACCAGAGAGAGCAATCTACTAGTTTATTCTCTTTTCATCGGCTCACTTGTTATTTCTCCAACAAGAAGTACCTTTAACCCTCAAACTAAGAGAGCAAGAGATACTGTGGTCAACATGAGGTTAAAGTCAAACCAAAGTGCACTGAAGAGGTCCCTGTCATTTACCTTCGACAGTACATGTAGGCAGCAGTTTTGCTCAACAACAATATAGCTCATGGGTCAGGCATCAACCCCTTTTACCAACCGCTCTAAAGGGATACTGCTCCTTTCCGACAGGCGGTTTACAGATCAAAAAGAGGAAACAATCTGCTTTTAAGAATCTCTGCAAACTTAAGAGACTTGGCTTGAACATTACAGGTTCCAAGCTGGGAATGTTTCAAACATACATAAAAGAACATGAGCACAGAAGATTATTTTAACAGGTCAGTCAGAACAAGCTTGGTCACAAGAACCTGCCCCTCCCCAAATAAAATGAAAAAATTTTAAAGGAAGGAAAAGAAAAAGACATCCCAAACCTGATTTAGAGTCATCTCATAAACACACCTAGCTTGGCACTATGAAAGAATATAGATTCACTTTCAGAAAAATAGCTTCTAATTCATAACTTCAGAGTCCAAAAGGCTAGTATACATGTCATGAGATTTTTAAATAAAAATCAGATATTTTTCAAAAAACAGAGCATTTTGCAACCGACTACTGTGGCTCAAGCAGCTCATACAAAAAAGAGAAACAGAATCACTCTACCAAACAAACAGCAGCAAAAAAGAAAAAAAAAGGAAAACATCTGAGGAAAAAATACAAAAAAAGGAAGTAGACAGTCGGGCGCAAGGAGCTATGCAGAGTCCGCGGCCTTCAGACAATGCCCCAGCCAGCCAGCCACCACGTGACACGCGTCCTGTCTCTGAGAACCTGCTCCTGATCCAGCACACTGTTTAAGAATATCTCCGACTACTCCAGCAGCCAAAGGACGGAGGAGGTTTTGTTCTCTGACTTACCATTTTGATATATGCAAAAGCCATAATATTTTGACATTTCTGCCACAATCTGTAAACTTGGAAATGTCTTGTATGTCCCTCTCTAGTTAAAACACAACAAACCCTTTGAATGTATAATATGTTTTCTAGAATAATACAGTAATACTGAGATAGTTCTCATTATTAAAGGCCACAAAATGGGTTTATCTTTCTATATAACATATCAAATAACAAAACAAAATAAAAACGAGGACACTTGGGAATCTAGTTTTTATGACAGGAAGCTGGACTAGAGAATAAA
Source organism: Martes martes (assembly GCF_963455335.1). Lineage (NCBI taxonomy): Eukaryota > Metazoa > Chordata > Mammalia > Carnivora > Mustelidae > Martes > Martes martes. The sequence goes on along the minus strand of NC_137904.1, from coordinate 28,570,873 downwards.
CCACTACAAGTAAATCCATACAGAATTTAGAGAGGGCTCCCTTGTAAGATGTTTTCAAACATTTTATGAGAAAGTTAGTAGTTACCCTATTCTACCATCTACAGATTTGTTACAATTTAATACTTCCAGCAATAGAGTTTACACCAAACACTGTACCTGAATTCCACTACAACTCATGCCCTCCTCCTTGCCAGACTCTGGCACACACGACATCCAGACAAGCTCTTTCCCTCCTCCCTTGTGGGGACGTGGCAAACTGCAGTACAACCGGCTAGACATTTTTACTTTCTTGGCCTACCAAGAGTCAGTTTCTGTAAACCGAACAGAATAATATATTGGCAGCTGCCAAACAGACCCAAGAGAAGAGAGAAGGAGAGGGAAACACCGACCTCACTCACAGAAATAGAGGAACATTACTGACACTGCAGAAGTCTTTATAAAAAGTCCTGGTGATGTAGGGTTCATTCAGCAGTGGATTTTTATGTGCCTCTAACACCAAGTTGGTGTTTGATTTTGAAAATAAATTAATCGATCCAATCTAAGTTCCACAGTATTCAGGGGATCCATATATCCAAATATCTACAGAATCAACTTTAACACTGCTTTAATGGGATTGGCAATGAAGAGGTTATTAGAAATTCATAAAGGTTAAGAGCCAGAGCCTCACGCTACTGGAAATCGGCACCCACCACACCATCTTTGAAATCTACATCACCATCACCAGAGTAATCTCACCAATTCCTCACCTGCAGCAGGAGGATGCTGGCCACTAACTGTTGGTAAATCCAAAGAGCTATCAGACATGACATGCTTAAGATCTCCTCCCACATCAGCCAGTTTCATGTCAAACTGAACAGAGAGTGCGTCTTCAGAGTCCTCCTTGCCAACACTGCTGCCACCAATGGAAGGGAGATCCAAGGACTTCACTGAAGCAGAGTCTTCTTTGGTGTGTCTGAAAGCCACGGATTTCTCGCTCAGGGATTTGTCTGAGTTCATGGAAGAAAATTTACTGGAGTGGAAGTCAGCAAAATCATCGTCACTTTTTCCTGAAGGAGTGTTATCTTTTAGTTCTTCAACACCTAGTCCAGATCCTTCCAGAGAAAGTTGTTTGAAGACATCGTATTTGGTAGACGCGGCAGCTGAGCCTTGTCCCATCTTCACTGCACTGCTCGAGCTGCCGGGCAGAGGAACAGGACTAGCTTCCTCTTTAAGGGCATCGTATTTGTCATCGGCCTTTTGCTCAGCTGAAACAGAGCTGTTACTGAAAGCCATAAAATCTGCAAAGTCATCCTGCTCCCCAACAGATGCTGGACTAGAATATTCTCCAAAAAGGTTGAATTCTCCAAAATCATCAGCCAAACTAGACATCTTCGTGGCTGCCAATGCTGTCGTGGATGCAGCGGGCGCTGCTGGCTGTGGTCGTGTGGAAATGGCTTTGGATGCACTAAACGCAGCTGAAAAAGACAAGGGTTTCTCGCTGCTGCAGTTAACCGAGGAAAACATGTCTAGATCTGCTAAGTTCAGAGGGTTTTTCACTTGTGTTTGTTGTTTCTGTTGTATAGCTCCTGAGGGGAAGGCTGCTGGAAAAGTTTGGTCTTTTGTTGGTGGTTCTAGTGGTGATAGACTGTCGGCAGTTTTAAAATCTGTGAAGCCATCATCTGTGCCTGCAGATCTGAATTCTGCAAAGTTTTCCCCTGAAAGAACAAAAAAACACAACACAGCCAAATAAATAAGAATGCTGAGCTGAAAACCACATGGTGCACAGCATATTAAATTACAAGCATACTTTTAGAGACTTTCCCCTCACTGGTTTGACATTATTTAACCATGCTGTAAACCCTACCAAAACATCTCTTTGGAAACTACACATCTGTTTCCACACTGAAGGCTAGTGATACCAAAAGAAATACGAATCAACCCGAGAGCACCTAACAGCAGCAGTTTTATTTGCTCATCTAAGTGTGCTGGGTCTCCTAGGGCCAGGTCCTTCAGCTGGCCAAAAGTGTGGCTCTCGGGGCTTCTGCTCACTACAGCTAGCCAGCCCAGCACACAAGGGAAGAAGAAAGAGGTGCTTGAGGTTTCTGAAGAGAGACACGTTGAAATAATGATCCCTTAAAGATAAAATGCTTTACATGGTGATCAATCGAGGCAAAAAATGTCACAGATACCAATGAAATATTACGAAAAGTCCTGCATCTAATATTCAGAATGTGAAACCCTTTGTTCATTTAGGCACTTTAAGCATATTCTTAGGTATCACTGGTTTTCCTCCAGTATATGGAGGCATAAATTGGAAGGGAACTTCCACGAAAATTTTTCAAAAGGTATCTACTTACTTGCAAAGCATTCTAGCTAAGGACACTTTTTTTAAAGATTTATTTATTTGAAAAAAAAAAAGATTTATTTTTTTGAGAGAGGGAGAGAGAAAGCAAGAAAGCAAGAGAGAGAGCGAGCGAGCATGTGTGCTCATGTGAACATGAGCGGGAGGGGCAGAGAAGCTCAAGCAGATTCTGCCCCAAGCAGGGAGCCCGATACGGAGCTGGATCTCACAACCCTGAGATCCGACTCCAGCCCAGGCCAAGAATTGGACACTCAACTGACTGCACCACCTTGGTGCCCCCTGCTAAGGACACATTTTATTTTATTTTTTTTTTAAAGATTTTATTTACTTAAGGACACATTTTAAAGTGGTGGTTTTTCTATACCCTACAACAAATAAGCTGATCTCATGGAAAAAAAAAATTCTGAGTACTTGGGCTGTTCTCAAAATCAGCCATCCCACTAAACCAATGAGTGCTTGTTCTTATTTATTAAAATTTGAGGCATTTAAATAAGTACCAACTGTATTAAAAATTTCAAAGGATAGGATTTAAACCTTATATTGTGCTACTCTGAGGAAGGATTTATTGAAAACTTTTTTGTTATTGTTTTTTAGAGAAAATAAGTACAATGAACTTTCAATAAAAAATTAAATAGACTCAATTAAGATGCTGATAAAAATCTTGACCCATGATTCTTTAAGATTTTATTTACTTATTTGACAGAATGAGAGAGCAGGAGGGCACTAGCAGTGGAAGCAGCAGAGGATGAGGGAAAAGAAGCAAGCTGTCTGATAAGCAGGGAGCTCGATGTGGGACTTACCCCAGAAGCCCAGGATCATTAACTGAGCTGAAGGCAGTCGCTTAACCAACTGAGCCACCCAGGTGCCCCTAAACCCATGATTCTAAATAGAGTTCCTTTATTATTAGAGTAACATTATCACTCATAAGTATGAGGTTAGGATGCAGATGATCTTAGTTTTTCTAGTGGTGTCTAAAGGTTTTCCATCAAATCCACTAGGTTTTACCAAATAATGAAAACCAAAAGATAAACCAAATATAAATATAGCTATACCAACATCACTTATTTGAAAACGTGAGTGCTATTTCTAGAGAGTTATAAACTAAAATATAGGCTTTAATTTCTTTGTCCAGTTTTAAAATTCTGTTTGTCCCTAAAAATGAGATATAGAAACAAATGAGCTATTAAAGTATACTTCAGGGGCGCCTGGGTGGCTCAGTGGGTTAAGGCCTCTGCCTTCAGCTCGGGTCATGATCCCGGGGTCCTGGAATTGAGCCCCGCATCGGGCTCTCTGCTTGGCGGGGAGCCTGCTTACCCCCCTCCCCTTCCGCCTGCCTCTCTGCCTACTTGTGATCTCTGTCAAATAAAATCTTAAAAAAAAAAAAAGTATATTTCAAACCAAAATCTAATTCTTAAAACTGTCATTAAAATAAAACAAGCTTTAAATATATTGTGTTTGTAACATGATGTATGCTTTGATATATCATAAGAAAGCATGGAAAAACAATGGAAGCTGATTTAATCAATTCACCAGCATAATTCATCAACACAAAGAAATCTACTTAATATTATCAGGGAAATTTTAGAAAGAGAGGAACAGCATTCAAAATTTCTGTATTTTATGTTTTTAAGACATATGACTAATAAAACTAAAGTCAATTTCACAAATTGACAGGAGAAGCATATGTAAAACTTAAAAAAAAATCACACACAATTTTGGATAAGTATGTTACCGATAATATTTGTATCGTTTTTGTAAATGAAAATGTAACAAGCAGCCAATTTTGTCACAGTCTAAATTTTTGATGTGCTGCTTTGAAATATCTGTGAAATTGACATGTTTTGCTTTGTTATTTTTAAAAAGAAATCACCACAGCAAACTAAACTTACTGATGAATTGTAAATGTTTTCATTAGAAATGTAAGCTAGGTGAAAGGTTCAAAAAGAAAGAAAAACGGGTGGGTTTATAAGCTCAAAAACAAAGGGAACTTTGGGGCAAATAAATTAGTTGCAGTCATTGGAAACTTGCATATCAGAGGATACATTAATCCTCTGAATCCTCATAAATTCCCCTACTTGTCACTTTTTAGGCCCTGAAAACATTTCAAAAGAGGTCACTTGTTGCTAAAACTTCAGTAAGAAGGGTCACTTCTCCATATAGAGTATTTTCCTCATCTCTTTAAATTTACGGTTTAAACTGTAGGAGTAGGAAAAAAGGAAATAACATTAATCTCTGTCACTTAGTAACCTACAAAACCCAGTTCTGAACACAATACTACATGATTTTTCATAAATTCTAAGACACTAACATACTTGATGCATTCAGGCCACTGTATGTATGTATGTATTTGACAGAAAGAGAGAAATCACAAGTAGGCAGAGAGAAAGGCAGAGAGGGGGAAGCAGGCTCTCTGCTGAGCAGAGTGCCTGACATGGGGCTTGATCCCAGAACCTTGAGATCATGACCTGAGCCGAAGACAGAGGCTTAACCCACTGAGCCACCCAGGCGCCCCTGGGCCAATGTATTTTTAATGAGAACAGAATAAAATTTATTCTCCTAAAATGAACAAAGAGTTGGCACCTCTACCTGGAACTCTTTAACTCTGAGTTAAAGTTAATACAGATATGAAAGCAAGCCAGCGCACATGGCAGTAACGATATGGGATTCTGCTACTTCAGTTCTCCAAGAGCAGCAGGAAGGTACTGCTTCCATTCTGATGAAACCACTGTCTTTCCCAGGAATAGCACACCTATGGTAAGACCTTTACTACCACCCTAAGCAAAGAACTCTGATATTAAACCATGCTCTTTACTCCAAACTCACCTTGACCTGAGAGGCAGGTGAGGAAAGCACTGCTGGGAGTCAAACCCAACTAACAAGCCAAAGTTCCTCTAGGGTTTTGTGGATTTTTTTTTTTTTTTGCTTGTTTTTAAAGATTTATTATTTTAGAGAAAGAGAGCATGTGAGTGAGCAGGGGGAGAGGGAGACAGAATCCTGAAGTAGACTCCCAGCTGAGGGCAACCCCAGGACAGAGATTGCGACCTGAGCCAAAATCAGGAGTTGGCCCTCAACAGACTGAACCACCCAGGTGCCCCAAGTTTCCTCTAAGGTTTATCTTTGTACTCCTAGTGCCTAACATAGGCACTGAGGAAAAAAGTTATTACATCCTAAAGGCTTGAATGAAACAAGGAAACACTTCTGGAACCTAACAGCTATAAGAGAGAGTATTTTTAGAATTGCTGGGTTTCTCTTTTTAGAGATACTTAAATAGTACACTTAAAAAAAATTTTTTTTAAGATTTATTTTTGTGGGCGCCTGGGTGGCTCAGTGGGTTAAAGCCTCTGCCTTTGGCTCAGGTCATGATCCCAGGGTCCTGGGATCTAGCCCCATATTGGGCTTTCTGCTCCAAAGGGAGCCTGCTTACTCCTCTCTCTCTCTCTCTGCCTGCCTCTCTGCCTACTTGTGATCTCTGTTAAATAAATAAAATCTTTAAAAAAAAAAAAAAGATTTGTTTTTGCAACAGAGAGGTAGAGAGAGAGAGTGCACAAGTTGGGTGGGGGACAGTAGAGGGAGAGGGAGGAGCAGGCTCCCTGCAGAGCAAGGAACCTGATGCAGGGCTCCATCCCAGCACCCTGGGACCATGACCTGTGCAGAAGGCAAACACTTTAAAGACTGATCTACACAGACACCCTAAGCAGTACACTTGTTCCGTGAACTTTCACACATACATTACCTTTCCTATTATCTCCTCTCACTTCCCCCACTCACTCCCACCCTCTTGGACAGAAGGGTGAGAACAAAAGAATGTTCCGAATTTGAGCACTCAATACACAAAGGTAGAATATGGATGGCACTGTACTCAGGAAGAAATCCTCCTGAGAGTATAAGATATCATAGCATGTGCAGCTAAACTTGGAAGGACATAATTTGACCTATGGATTATCTAAACCCTACATATCAGGTTAGGATTTAACCACAAATACAACTTCCAGTCTTTATACATATGGCTCTCAAACTATCATTCTATATTCCCTTCTACTCTAAGCCCTTCTATAAATTCCTCTTATCTTAAATTATAGCCAATTCTGAAAATCTTAAAAAGACTGGTTGCTACCTTTTGCATAGTCCACAGACTGACAACAGTTCAAGTTCTTGTTAAACATTAAAATAACAGAGACCAGTCAGAGCCCTCCATTTGATACAGAAGTCTAACTTGGCTTGAAGGCTTCCAGTGAAAGAGAACACACTAGAATTCAAAAGAAATTGCCTCAGGGCACCTGGGTGGCTCAGTGGGTTAAAGCCTCTGCCTTCGGCTCAGGTCATGATCCCAAGGTCAGGGGATCGAGCCCCACATCGAGCTACACCTAGGGCTCCCTGCTCAGTGGGGGGTCTGCTTCCTCCTCTCTCTCTCTCTGCCTGCCCCTCTGCCTACTTGTGATCTCTGTCAAATAAATAAAATCTTGAAAGAAAAAAAAAAGAAAAAAGAAATTGCCTCAATTGGGGGTTTGCCCTTAATTTTAGAAAATAATTTCCAATAGCTGAACCACATTTTGCTTCCTTATAATTTCCAGAGGCACAAAGCCAAAAAATCCTCTTACACTCAATATAACAAAGACATGTTCAGAAGTATCACTGAAAGATCCATGATTCACATACCTGTACCCCTGGGGCAAATAATACATTATATGTTAATAAAAATAATTTAAAAATATCTTTTATTAAAAAACGAGGAGTACCTGGCTGGCTTAGAGGAACATGCAACTCTTGATCTTGGGGCCATGAGTTCGAGCCCCATGTTGGGTGTAGAGATTACTTAAAATAAATAAATTTTTAAAAAAACAGAAGTAATTTATCTATTTAAGGAATCAAAAACGTACCTGAAGATTTACTCTCTGCTGTCTGTTCGAGTTCTCTGAAAGCACTGTATTTATCACCAGGCTCTATGATGAAAAGACAAAGTCCATTAAGTTTAGGAATCTTAAAAAAAAAAAAAAAAGTTTAGGAATCTTGATATTAAAACTCAAGGAAGTAAGTAAGGCAGACTGGTTAATCATACATACTTGACACGTGGTGTAAGCATTTTATACATTTCTCACAAAAGGTCACCACTAAAATGGTTTACATTCATAGGTTTATGAATTGACAATGTGTTTTTACCTCCAAATGGAATAGTATTTTCAGAGGACTTCTCAGCTGCAATTCCTTTAAACACAGCATATTTATCCATCAAAGCTGATGCTTTAGTTCCAGGAAGTGGCATCAACAAAGAAGGGGCACTATAAGGGAAAATGAAATACTTCTTATTGACAAGAACACTGAATCCTTCCCTTATCATCAAGTAGAAGCTTAGAATTAAAATGGTAAATAGGTACTACCTGGTTAAAATTCATGGCTCCCTGCTTTAAAAGTTAGAAACTATTTATATTCACCACAGAAGGGAGAACACTTTTTTTTTTTTTTTAAACATCCTTTTTTCTTGGAAAAATATACTGACACACCACCCATGTGATAATTCTTTGTTTGATTAGCTGAAGAGGGGTCAGACCCACACTGACCATCTAATCATCTCTGTATGCCACAAAAACAGTTGTAATGGCACTGGGAATAGATTCTCATAGGATGACCTCCTAGAATTTTAACTTAAGGTCCGTAAAATGGCAAAAGTGAACTGTTCCAAATATGTACACCCAATATTTTAGAGTAAATTCTCTTAACCTTAATATAAATTATTCTTTGAAATGGGTTCAGACTGCAGAGGTAGAATAGTTAAGATAAACATCTGTTTATGAAATGTTGTTCAGGCCAAGATGTAAATTGTTCTTATTTGATCTTATAGCATTGCTTACTGGCAGAAGTTCACACATCTGATAAGCAGCAGTAGAGTTAATATAATTTACATTTTTACAAGGATCACATCAGCGTTTCCAGAAGCTATCTTTGTAGCAAAACAACAATCACTTCAAAATTAGATAAAGATACTTTTGCCTGTGGACGTATTTCTCGCTGGATGGAAAAATAGTGTAATGAGTACTATCTGTGTGGGTAATTCTTGGATAGCTTAAACACACACTATAAAAGCACTGCCCCCCCTTTTTTTCTTATCACACCCAGGCAGCTCCCTGGAAGAACAACTTTACATATGAATGACTACGTTCCACCACTAGTTTGTGTCATTCAATACCACACACACAAGTTATATAAATGGATTTCTATTGAGTTCTTTGCCCTGAAGCAAAAATCTTCCATAGTCATTTAAATCGTCTTATCAGCGGCCTACAAGCAAGGTAAAAAACCCAGCTCCCGCACATGCATGCTAATGGAGGTCCACAGTGCTATAGGACTTAATGCTATGAAATATTATAATTTCACACCACTACCAAACCGCTGCAATGTATTTAATCTTGACAAACAGGTCATCATCTATACATTATAGGTGGATTTTTTAAGCCCCATAAACAATTAAACTACAACTCATTGAGCGGAATGTTACATATAAATAAAAGTAATTAATGCTTGAGGGGGAAAAAAATCACAAAGTTGAACAATCTATTTGTTTTTCCTGAACTGGCAACTTCAGTTACAGCCTTATAAAGCCCACTGGTAACATCTACTAAATATGGCATATAATTGATTTTTATTAATTTTAAAATTATTTTCAGGATTGGAAAAAAATAGAGGACCTTCAAGGTAATGAAATACTGATTGAAGTTAACAAAATAAAATTCCACTAAAAAAAAACCAAACCTGCTGACTCAGACTGTAATTTTATGCACATTACAAATGAATAATTCATTTTAATTCTCTGAAATTCTTGGAAAAAAAAAACAAACCAAATTGTAATCACCATGACAGTGTTTAGGCCAGTTACATAAAGTATTTATCTATTCCGAATATGAAAACTGTTATTTCTACTCTTTACACTAGTGAAAGATACTCAGTGAGAGAGGTACATTCTTTTAAAATTTAAGACCAGGCATTCTGTTGAAATATAAGACTTAGAATTTGGCCACCAAAAAAAAAAAGTATTTTGCTTTTTCTCAGTGTGTCTATTTGTTTTACACTCACTGCACATGGCTGTCATAGATGATTTTACTGAGTTGCTTACCCTGTTAAATGCAAGCCCGCTAAACAGGCTTGAGTCATGGAAACTTAATCAAGGCAAAAGGGCCCACAGTGACCACCTGGCTGAGTAGAGACAAGCCCTCTGCTCAAAACATCCACAGGCCCTAACAGACCAATGGGCTACTTGGCAACATCACTAAATAGGGAAAATTCCATTTGTGGCTACACTACCCCATCTTCCCCCTTTAAAAACAGCTCCCACGGGGCGCCTGGGTGGCTCAGTGGGTTAAAGCCTCTGCCTTCGGCTCAGGTCATGATCCCAGGGTCCTGGGATCAAGCCCCGCATCGGGCTCTCTGCTCAGCGGGGAGCCTGCTTCTCTCTCGGCCTCTCTACCTGCTTGTGATCTCTGTCTGTCAAATAAATAAATAAAATCTTTAAAAAAAAAAAAAAAAAACAGCTCCCATGGGGCGCCTGGGTGGCTCAGTGGTTTAAAGCCTCTGCCTTCCGCTATGGTGGTGATCCCCGAGTCCTGGGATAGAGCGCCCACCCCCCCGGCCCCCAGTAAGGGTCTCTGCTCAGCGGGGAACCTGTTCCTCCTCTCTCTCTGCCTGCCTCTCTGCCTACTTGTGATCTCTATCTGTCAAATAAATAAATAAAAATCTTTAAAAAATTAAAAATAAAAAAAAACATAAATAAAAACAGCTCCCATCCACTGCCTGGTGGTCTCTCCTTTGCAGTCCAGCCTGCTGCTCCCTTGCAGTGTATTAAATAAATTTCTATTTCCTTTGTTCTGCCTGGGGGGAATCTTTTCACCACCTGCACACTGGCCTCCACTTGATCATCACCCCGCATTTGGGGACCCCCCCCGATCTGATCAGACAGACACCACACTAAATACTGTCACTTAAAAAGTAAAATGAAGCTAACCAATTCAAAATCCCTCCACCTTAATCCTTTTTGAACTCTTTTATCCTCAGTACCCCTCGTCTGTGGTGTTTCCTGTTCCAGGCTCCCCAGTGCTGGCTCACAGTTAAGTATTTTGGGAATGGATAAATGAACGACACTGCTGACTTCCAGATGCCCTTTCATGCTGACTCAAGTGCTATTTGTCCTCTGACACTGAGTCTGACCAATTTCTCAAATGCCCACTTTTCAGTGCCTGACTCTAAACCCAGAGTACTCTCATCATCTCATCACAATTTCACCCACTAAGAGTTTTTTCTTCCACAGGAGGAGTAAACCACTAATTTGATGAATTTGGCTTATAACCTGCATATTGCAACACGTTCATCCAATAATCCTTTATTAATTACATAATATGGCTAGGGACTACAAATATTGCCATGAAAAAACTTCATCAGGTACAACAGCCTAGTAAGGGAAACAGATAAACCAGTCATCAGGGCCCAGACATCTAGGAGGCACCAGGGTGGTAAAGAGGGAGGGCCTTCATCTTTCAGGTGCCAACTGATGCAGAGAGGTTAGTAAACACTTCCTATGTTAAACTGATTTTTGAAGTAGAACTAGAATGAACTCTTGAGAGAATTTCAGATTGAAGAAGGGTAAAGGTCAGAAACCTGAAAAAGTAGGATCAGTGCGGAGTCCTTGTGGCACGGCTGGAGCATAAGCTGTGGGGGATGAGAGGACAGGCAGGGGCAAGAGTACATCCAGCCTTTTTCCACGCCAAGCAGAACTGACAGAGTTGGTGGTGGTAAAGGAGAGAGAGAGCAGGGAACCAAAGATAAAGGACATGTTTCTGATTTGGTGACTGGATATGGTGACATGATTCACCAAGGAAGGGAACAGTGATTTAACACATTTTTATTTAGCTTTGAGTAGGAAAACACTGAATCTAATGTTATGCAGGTAACTGCAGATGCCCTGGGTCATTCAGATATGTTCTAGAGAGTAGAACATATATATTTCGTTTGAAGGACGAGACAGGAGAGAGAAGTATTATTATGTATCTATCGGTTAATGTGTGTGCCACTGTAGTGGGCTTGGAAATCACTGTTATTTTACAGTCCCACCCTTTAAATGTTTCTCCTCTGTGGCACTTATGGTTACCTGACAAATTCTTAAGATCAGGATAATAATTCTTTTCCTAATTTGTTTTAACAGGCTCCCCGCTGAGCAGAGAGCCTGACTCGGGGGCTCTATCCCAGGACTCTGGGATCACCAGAGCTTTTCCTAATTTTTTTTGAAAGATTTTATTTATTTATTTGACAGAGAGAGAGACACACACAGCCAGAGGTGGAAACACAAGCAGAGGGAGTGGAAGAGGGAGAAGCAGGCTTCCCGTTGAGCAGGGAGCCTGATGTGGGGCTCAATTCCAGGACCCTGGGATCATGACCTGAGCCAAAGATGGACGTTTAACAACTGAGCCATCCAGGCACCCCTCTTTTCTTAATTTGTAGTTACCTACAAAGCCTATCCCTTAGTTCTTGTTACATTGTATACGCAGGAAGCATTAAGAGATAATCAATTGGTTAAAATGGAAAAGATGAATGATATTGCACAAACAGGAACATAAGAGAAATGGTAAACGTATCCAGACAGAAACAAGTTCCAAAAATAACCAGAGAAATTCCTACTACTTGCTCAAAATCTGGTATGTTCCACTCTATGGAAGAAGTAGTATCTAAAAACTTACATTTTTTTTTAAGGTTTTATATATTTGAGAGAAAGACAGAACAAGGAGGGGGAGAGGTAGAGGGAGAAGCAGCAGCAGACATCCTGCTGAGCAGGGAGCCCAGTGCCACCCAGGCACCCCTAAAAACTTTTAAAAAATGATGGAAAGGTGCTGGCAACATATTGAGTCAGTTACCATAACGTAAAAGTGAAGCTAGTACACAAGACGTTACAGAAATAGTTATGTAACTATATATGCAAAAAAATGAACAGAAATCTGAAGGCCTAAAAGTCACTGATATCAAACATAAAGGAGAAATGAATAATCACATTTAGATTTCTGAATTATTATTTCTGTGGAAAATCAACAGCATGTTATACTGCAAAGATATCATATTATGTGCCCCTGTCTAAAAAACTTTTCAATAGCCAAAGACTTGCTTCTGATACAAGAACATGAAGTCATCACCATACAGGTACACTTGGCTATAATCAGGTTTATTTTTTTAATTTATTTTTTTTAAAGATTTTATTTATTTATTTGACAGAGATCACAAGTAGGCAGAGAGGCAGGCAGAGAAAGAGAGGAGGAAGCAGGCTTCCTGTCGAGTAGAGAGCCCGATGCGATGCGGTACTCAATCCCAGGACCCTGAGATCGTGACCTGAGCTGAAGGCAGGTGCCCCTGTAATCAGGCTTATAGCACAGGCAAAGAAAAAAATATTGGCAAGCAGTGTGTACTGGGAGGAAATGGTAGTGCTACAGTTGTGGGTGGACAATGGGGAGAAAAGTTTCAAGGGTAAAATAATAATAAAGAGGGAATAATTAAGGAAAGCATGAGAGTAAGAAGACTTAACTTTCTTACATAGGCTTCTCACTATAGATGCCCCTTTCTCAATTATTAAACACAATGTTAACTATATCCAACTGTTTTCTACCTGTTTCCATGCTGGGAATTACTTGTTTTTGAAGAAGCAGGCAACTCTTGGAAATCAGTGAATGAGTCATCAAGGGAGCCTGACTTAGAAGCATCTTGAAAATCCTGGAAGTCATCTTCTTCTGGTTTTACCACCTAGGTTTATAGAGGACATTTAAATAGAGAGATCGAATTGATACAAGAGTAAATAACAAATTTACAACTGTCAAACTCAAAAACTACCTTTAAATCTCCCAGTTTAGGTACCTAAATTAGGTAAGCATGACTATCTAATTTTAGAAGAACATACTTTAGATATAACACCAACTCCAGTATCCAAAGCAAGAATCTGTCTTGTACTTTTTTATTGTGGGGGCAGGGAGGGGTGGCGGGAGGGTCAAAGGGAGAGGGAGAGGGAAGAATCTTAAGCAGCCTTCACCCCCCACGTGGAGCCTGACACATGGCTCAATCTTACCACCGTGAAATCACAACCCAAGCCAAAATCAAGTCAGAAGCTTAACCGACTAAGCCACCCAGGTACCCCTGTCCTGTATTTTTAGATACAAGAACTATCTTTCTGGCAAAAGAATTAATCTACACAATTTTAAAGCAGCTGAATCATATGTGCTATGAAGTGTGTAAACCTGGCGATTCAAAGACCTGTACCCCTGGGGCTAATAATACATTATATGTTAATAAAAAAACATAAAAAATTATAAAACAGCTGAATCACATTTATTACTGAGAACCTGCCATCTTTAAAAAAACATTTTATACATGATGTGAATTACAAAAGTGGTACAAGCTTGTTACAATCCATTAATATATGTATAAAATCAACAATGAACACTGACTCCTAATAACATGCTCTGAAATTTAAGAACTGTGAACAGTTCACTTGTTTTATAGAAAAATGAGCTTATACTACATTGTTCTGCACTTGAAAAAAAAGATGTAATTATAAGGTGGACATCTTTTGCATGTTGTACATGTAGTAGTTCATTCATTTTAACGATCAAATAGTTTACCACTATATGGATGAAGCCAAATTTATTTAACCTTCCTTCCTCTGAGGGACATTTAGCTATTTCTAGCTTTTTACTCTAACAAACAATGCTATGACAAATATCCTTGCATATTTTTTTTTAAAGATTTTATTTTTATTTATTTGTCAGAGAGAGAGCGAGCACAGGCAGACAGAGTGGCAGAGGGAGAAGCAGGCTCCCCGCGGAGCAAGGAGCCCGATGTGGGACTCGATCCCAGGATGCTGGGATCATGACCCGAGCCGAAGGCAGCCGCCCAACCAACTGAGCCACCCAGGCGTCCCACCTTGCATATTTTTGTTCATCTGAGTTACTCTTTCTATGGGACAGATTCCTAATAGTGTGACTGCTAGGTCAGAAAATACAGACATTTATAATTTGGGTAGCTATTGCCAAACCTGCCTTCCAAGAAGCTGTACCAGCAAACCATTTTCCCTGACACTATTATGTTTTCTAACTTTTTGCTAATCTGAGAAGTGAAAAATAAATGGAAATGTTTGAATTTCAGGTTTAGTAGCTCTTCCAAAAGACACAGTCTAGGAATTTAGTTAACCTCATTAAGCTTGATGTTTAAAATGTATATACTATATATCGCTTCTCGGCCTTTTGGCTAAGATCAAGTGTAAAATGTATATACTATAAAGAACTATATAAACTTTTAGCCAAAATTCAAATCCCTTAAGGTGTAAGAAATTTCTTCATTTTTTTAAATAATGAGAAATTAAATTTTGTATTGTTTTACTACTGTTTAATTTTCACCTACAGTGTCCACTATAATATAACAATCTTCTCTGCATCCTTGGAAAAAAAGCTGCCCAGATTCCCCTTCAGGGATTATTTGGAATATACACAGCTTCTCCACTTACCTGATTTGCAGGGTAAGTTGGCATGAAGCCACTGGAAGCCTGGGCTGCAGCTCCCCCAACTGGTCCAACAAGGTTAATGCCCATAACTGGCTGTCCGAGGTTGAGGGGTATGGAGCCTGCAGGGCCTGAAGACATCCCAGTTGGCTGACTCACCGCAGTAGGCAAAGTCATAGGAAAGCCACTTAAAGTTGGAATAGGAGCGGCCGGAAATTGACTTAAAGCATCAGGACTCATGGCAGGAACACCTCTCTATACAGAATAGAAGGAAAAGGGAACATTTTAGGGGATTGCAAACCACATACAATCTAAATTCAGCAAAGGAGACCTAAATGTAAAATCTGTAGTCCTGACAGCTTTCCACCCGGAGTTCCAAAACTCATGAATTTGATACAAAAAAATAACTTACAAGGTTCATGTAAACCTAGCATCAGGCAAAGAAATGGTTAACACAGCTCAATAGTGACATTGTACTCTCTGACAAGTTCAGCTGATTCATTATAATCAAATCATTTTTTAAAAAAAGTATAAAAAATCATTTAAAATGACTTTGTATTATGAGAAAAATTGCTTCCAGAGCAAAAATACTTTATATTTAAGGAATTTTAAACAAGGGCTTCAAAAACAGGAAGAGTAATTTCATCTATTACTGAATAACTTTCAAGTTCAGAAAGGGTACAGTTAGATCAGAGAATGTTAATACACTAAACAGCTTTAAACAAAGGAATATTCTGCTAGAATGTGCAGAATATAAAACTGTACATTTTTGAAGTACTGTATCCTAAAAATAATCTAAATTTTGACATACAAGAAGTTCTTCAACATTGTAGTCAATAGAATTTATATTGAAAAGTTATTTGATCTAACTTAAGAAACAATGTCTACCTGTGTTACTGCTATCATGGCGAGAACAGTATAAAGTTCTTCCTTAGTCAATCTGCCAGGCGTAGTTCGATTAGCTAAGGCCCATATCTGTCCAAGAGTTTCCCTGGGAAGTCCAGATGACATCAGAATGGGATAAAGTTTAGCAGTATCTATTCCAGTTGGAGTCATTGTGATTTCTAAAATTTTCTTATAGGCATCTATCAAGGGAAAGACCAGATTACAAATGTAAACATATTAAAGGTGACTGCTCTTGGTTGCCCTTGTTGCTGACACAAGAATAATCCTTAGTCAAACTGCTTTAACAGAACCAAAGCCATGTTAGGGTTTGAACTGCTGTAAAGATTATTCAGGTGGAAATATCCAACATAAAAAGAGAGTCTGCAGCTTAGAAGACAGGTTGGTACTTGGTCCCAAAGATGAAGATTTGGGGCTAACGGTCAGAGAAAGTCTTAGAGCTCAGGAGAAGACAGTAACAATACTAAGAGGCAGTATCAACAGAGCTGTAGAGTAATGGTGGTGGGAAGAGTCTGAAAATAGCAGTGGGGAGGCGAGAACTGTACCAGTACCACCTGTCTCCTCCCCCAGCGGGTTAGAGGCTCTGAGTAAAAACAGCACTGGGTAAGGTGCTATGGGAATAGAGCCTTCAGAGAAAGCAACCAAGCCAAGTTGATAAAGCAGAATACATGTTTGAAAAAAGGGAAGGGAGGGGCACCTGGGTGGCTCAGTGGGTTGGGGCTCAGGTCGTGGTCTGGAGGTCCTGGAATCTAGTCCTGCTTCAGCTCTCTGCTTAGTGGGGAACCTGCTTCTTCCTCTCTCTCTCTCTGCCTACTTGTGATCTCTATCTGTCAAATAAATAAATAAATAAATAAATAAATAAATAAATCTTTTTAAAAAATAAATAAATAAAAAAGAAAAAAGGGAAGGGATTGCTGAGGAATTTTTCCACAACAAATGGGGTTTCCAAAGGACAAAATGAGAAAGGTTCTTAGAGACGAGGTTGCCATATAAAACAGAGGATGCTAATATCACATGGGACATACTTTTATACTAAACAGTTATTTACTATTTATCTGAAATTAAAAACTGAATGGATGTTGTATATGATTATTCGCTAAATCTGGCAACCCTACTTAGAGGAGTTTTGGAGGATGACAGTGGGTAGAGCTAAGGCAGACAGAAAAAAAAATGTTTAAAGCAAAAAATTTACATCCAGGATTTAAATATGGATTATAGGTTAGTAGGCTGGCTATAAAAACACATATTTTGGCTAGGAAATATGTGTGCATGTATGTTTGGAAGGAGGGAGAAAGAAATACAAGCTGGCAGAAAATGGAAGGAACTCAAAATATACTGGATCTGGGTTCTGTTTGTTTGGCTTGAAGACAGAGAGGAAGAAGATGCAAATTGTCTAATGGGCACTTGGAAGAAAACCTACTTTTATGTACAAATGAAGTCCCATAGGATTTGGGGAAATTAGCCTTTTAATTGGTGGGCATATGATTATGATGTAAAGTAGACATGACTGGTTTTCCCCCCAAAAGAAGTTCAACTACAGTTTTCCAGAGATTGGCAAAATAGAGCAAATCACACATGTTACAATATATTAAGACCCATTAACACATGCTGCTATAATCGTCATTACTGTGGGTACATCAGCCACAGCTCAATAGAGTTATTTCCTCATAGCAACTGAACGCAATCACAACATATGCACCTAAGGGATTTTTTTTTTTTTTTTTTTTTTGCTCAGCAGTAATAATATACCTAAAGTAAAAAGTAAACACCACCTTCCAATGTTGAAAAAGATGCCACTTGGTCTTTTAGTTCACATTTAAAAAAAAAAAGATTATTTATTTATTTGACACAGAGATGCAGCAGCGAGAGAGGGAACACAAGCAGGGGGAGTGGGATGGGAGAGGAAGAAGTAGGCTCCCCGCTGAGCAGGGGAGCCTGATACGGGGCTCTACCCCAGGACCCTGGGATCATGATTTGAGCCAAAGGCAGACGCTTAACGACTAAGCCACCCAGGCGCCCCTTCATATAATATTATAAGTCATAAGACAATTATATTTTAAAATATAAAAATCACCATGAGTTCAGAAAATTACATTAAATGTATTAGTACTACTCTTTTTTTTTTTTTTTTAAGATTTTATATATTTATTTTAGAGAGCAAGAGAGCACAAGCAGGGGGAGGAGCAGAAGAGAGGAAGCAGCAGCCTCCTCACTGACAGAGCCTGATGTGGGACTCAGTCCCAGGACCTTGGGATCATAACCTGAGCTGAAGGCAGATGCTTAACCAACCAGGCCACCCAGGCGCCCATGTCGGTACTATTCTTGAGAGGTTATTAATAATCTATGAAATACAGTATCTCTTAAAGCATGATAAATCTAAGCAAAGCTTTTAGAAATAAAAGTCTATGATGGTCAATAAAACATTAAAGCAAAACATTTCTCCCACATTTATACAGCTATTTTACATATAAGGCTGTCTTAAACATCAGATCTTTTAAATTTTCTGTACTCTTTCTGAAAAAAATAAACAAGAAAAAAGTTAAAATTCCTTCTGCTTATTTTGTAACCACAACAGTCAATATCCACAACTCTATTTTCAACACTTAAAGTAAAATATCCAGATGGGAATCCTGGACAAAGCAGCTTTTTTACCTGGAACCAAACTCTCATTGCAAATCCAAGGAGGCATTCTGGGCTGAACAGGATCCTGTGAGGGAAATACTCCCACACCTAGGAGATAAGAGACGTTATTTAACGTAGGTAACAATCCATTGCAGAAGATGGGGAAATTGCACTGAGTCACCCTTTTATATAAGAAGAGCGCTGGCCGAAGATACTAAAAAAAAGTCACCAATATGATTAAAAGATTTGGTTTCTAAACAACTCTTGTACATTAACTACGTCCTAAAGAGAAAACGAAAAAAACTAAGATGTACCAAATCAATATTCTGAATCACAGGAGGCTTGCAACATTTCACATGTATTACAAATTAAAGGAGAAAACATAACATCTGGTAGTTTAAAAATTACACACGTGAAAAAATGTAATTGCTCAAGCTTTCCTTGCAGCTTTTGATATTTCTTTGCGAAGTCTGATTTTTTTTTTTTAACCTGTATACGACACTGCTGCCTTAGATGTATAGGATTTTTTATTTTTATTTTGTTCAGAAAAATCCTCTAAAAGTTTGTCTCCTAGGCCATGCAAATTCTAATTCATCTCTGCAAGTTGAGTTTATAAACACTTGGATTTTTTTAGGCAGCAGTGTGCATGATTTATTTCAGAGAAGCAAAACTATTTCTCATTGGTGACTTTTCCAGTTAAATTTTAACTTTCAACCTTTATGGAAGAACAGAAAGTGTAAGACGGCAAAAAGAGTTTTTATAAAATAAAAGGAAAAGAAATTTAAAATGAGGAAGGATTCTGATTTTAAAAAACTGGTTATCACAAAATTTTTAAAAGGAATAACTGTGCCGAAAGAATTCAGAGCAAAATCGTAGGGGTTAATTGGAGAAAGGAATGCATTAGAAGTATTTTAAGCAAAATACTGATTAGCAAAATCAAGCAGCATTCATTTGAAGATTAATGCTTAAGGTGTTAGCATTTGAGCTATATTTGGTTAAATCAACTTTTTGCTGAATATTTCATGAGCTCACCACTCTCTTCAATGGACAGGTTTTGGTCTGAAGTCTTTTCTGCCTCTGCAGTGGTGGTACCACTTACACGTCCATCTACAGCACCCCCGTTTTTGGTCGTTAAACTGGGATGGTTCTTACTGGAACCTGGGCCTAGGGCTTTGGGCCCAACTTCAGAGGTATTTAATTTAATTTGTTCCTGCCCAGACGTACTTATATCACAAGATACGAGGAGCTTCTCCTCCAAGGAAGGGCCTAAACAAACAGCATGAAGGGTTAATTTGTATATAATTGCAAATTTCTGTTTTCAACCATCCATTTCCATCCCCAGATTCTCAAGGGTAGGCCCTGCCACAGATAGTGTAAACTTTGAAATAATTCAAATAAACTTTGAAATAATTGAATTATGTATACTATACAAGTATACACACTTGTATAGGACCTGAAAGACTTTAGAGCTTTTTAGAGAACTTAAATATCATTATCTACTTCGGTTCTCAAGAATTCTATGGGCCGGCAGGTAGAATGGTAGAGTGGAAGGGGTGCTACTTCTGGAGACCTACACAAGATAGAGACACTTCAACTCACTACTGGGGGGCCCCTGGCCAGTCATGTCATCTCTGGGTGTGTTTCTACATCTGCCTATTGAGGAATTTTGGACTAAGTATATGTCTGCTAGGATCTATGTCTCAGAAATGAAGGTTTAACTGTCCCCACCCCCCCCATCTTTTCACAAGTGCTAAACTAAGGTACAGTTTAAAGATTTGTCCAAGGACACACTGACTATAAATAGGGAACCCAGGCTTCTGACCCCCAAGTGCTCTACCACTGAACCAGAGAGAGAACTTTCTAAAGTGAAAGTAACTTCAGTTTCACTTTAGAAAGTGAAATATTCTAATATTGGTAATTTTCTCAATATTGGCAATTTTCTCAAACAAGAGTACTCTGTAGAAATCAGTTTGTTTTTAAAGTTCAAAGACGGTTTAAATAATTCCTTACTTAGGAGCAAGAGTTTTAAATCATTTTTCTAGAATGTGAGGTCCCCAGAATTAAAAAATCTAGATTCTCATTTTAGTGAATTTGAGTAGTAGTCATACATTCAGGTACATGTTTCTTTACCAACAACAGTGTATCATTTTACTTATATAAGAGAAATAAATTACCCAAGATTATCTTAAGAATGGTTTCATTAATATTCTAGGAGTTACCTGCTTTCTGTACATTGTATGAGGCTGCAGCAGTAGAGAAAGAAGGAATTTGCCCAGGGACACCATGTAAGGCAAAAGACACTGGAATCTGACCTGGAGGGAGAGGCTGTGCTCCAGCCTTCTGTGTATGCAACTGGCCAAGTGGGGTGGTGGGATGGAAAGACTGAAAAGGCTGGGAAGTGGAAGAAGGACCACATGTGGGCACTTCAACAGGCCCCTGCATAAAGTCACTGAATTCTTCTTCATCAAGAAAGGCAGATGATGGGGAGACAGTTTTAGTAGAATGAGATGATGTGGGATAATCTGCAAAATGGAAAATGGCAATGAAACACACGGAAATGAAAATCAACAAGGAAAAAAGAAATTAAGATGTAGTACAATTCCAAAAGAATATACTGAAACATGAATAGCAGAGGTGAACAAGAACTAACATGCAACGAGAGTCAAATGGAACTATTAAATGAATGAAAAACACTTCGATGTTTATTTACACACAATTTTTTTCCTTTCAAAAAGCAATTAAAAAAAAGCAATTTTATAGGTATTTTACATTTTGTTCAAAAACAAAAAAATTTAAACTCAAAATTCCCTTCCTTCTTTTATTAGGTTCATACCAATTTTGTCCCCGAGATCACTAACAGTTTACATCCAAGTGGTGATGACTTTTGACACCCAAGTCAGTTGTTTGGATAATATCCTCTCAAATCAGTATGTGCCACATTTTAGAAAACCTACCTCTTCCATTCTGCTGAATACATTCTGGACAGATACATACTCTGATGATTAAATTTCATTATGCCAGTTAGAAACAATGATTGATACATTCTTGTCATCTTAAATATACCACACCTAACCCACACACTTTGCATACATAGTTCACATCAGTGAAGCTACCACTTGAGGAATGAAAATTACAAAAGAACATTGTAAACAAAATACTGAGGTGGTACTGTAAAAAGCAACAAAATCAGGACACCATAAAGTGCTAAGTGAAACAACTCAAAGGTCAATTTAAGATAATAAACCCCGACTGAGGACTATGTTTAAAAGATCTTTGGCTCTAAAGTCTATACATCATTGTAGCTCTTTACTGTTAAATGTGAGGTTTACTTATGTAATAAGCCTTGCCTATAGGGACTTCATTTAATAATATTGTTTTTGCTTCTTCACATTCTTTTTTCAAAATCCAAAAAATTTATTTTAAATAAATCAACTTTTAAAAACTAGAGTCACACAGATACACAGATGAAGGCAACGTCAGCCCTATCTCTAGCTCTGCCCATCCATCATCCGCAACCAGCTTCAAACGGAACCATGTGCCTCTCAACCTGCCTTTTTTGTTGTTGTTGGGGTGTGGCTAATATATATTATATAGTTTATAACTGTATAGTTATAACTACGTATATAACTACATAGTTATAACTACGTATATAACTACGTATATAACTACGTATATAACTACGTATATAATATATAGTTATAACTACGTATATAACTACATAGTTATATAACTATATAACTATGTAGTTATATAACTATGTAGTTATATACGTAGTTATAACAGTTATATACGTATATAACTATGTAGTTATATACGTAGTTATAACTATACAGTTACATAGTTTCAGGTGTACAACACAGTGATTCCATAATGGTATATACACTGTGAGATGATCACCACAATAAGTCTAATTACCATTTGTCACCAAAGTTACAAAAATTTTTTTTTCTCTCTTAATGAGAACTTTTTTTTAAAAGATTTTATTTTTCATTATTTATTTGACAGACAGAGATCACAAGTGGGCAGAGAGGCAGGCAGAGAGAGAGGAGGAAGCAGGCTCCCCACCGAGCAGAGAGCCCGATGTGGGGCTCGATCCCAGGACCCTAGGATCATGACCTGAGCTGAAGGCAGAGGCTTTAACCCACTGAGCCGCCCAGGTGCCCCTCTTAATGAGAACTTTAAGCCAACTTTCAAATATGCACTACATATTGACTATAGTCCTCACGCTGTACATTACAACCTCATGACATTTACTTTATAACTGGAAGTCTGAACCTCTTGACCACCTTCACCAGTTTCACCCGGCTCCCACTTTCCTCTGTCAATTACGATTCTGTTCTTTCATTTTGTTTTTCAGGTTCCAGGTACAAGTGAAATCATATGGTATTTGTCTTTCTCTGGCTTATTTCACTTAGCCTAATACCCGCAATGTCCATCCATGTTGTTGCCAATGGCAAGATTCCATTCTTTATGGTGAGTAGTAGTCTGTTGTATACATACACCATATCTTCTTTACCAATTCATCCATCAATGCACACTTAGGTTGCTTCCATACCTTGGCTATTGTAAATAATGCTACAATGAACATGGGGTGTGTATTTTTTTTTTAAAGATTTTGTTTTATTTATTTGACAGAGATCACAAGTAGGCAGAGAGGCAGGCAGAGAGAGAGGAGGAAGCAGGCTCCCCACTGAGCAAAGAGCCCGATGTGGGGCTCGATCCCAGGACCCTGAGATCATGACCTGAGCCGAAGGCAGAGGCTTTAACCCACTGAGCCACCCAGGCGCCCCTGTATATTTTTTTTGAGTTAGTGTTCTTATTTTCTTTGGATAAACACCCAGTAGTGGAATTGCAGGATCATATGGTAGCTCTATTTTAAATTTTTTGAGGAATCTTCACACTGTTTTCCATAGTGCCTGCACCAACCTACATTCCCACCACCAAGGTATGAGGGTTCTCTTTTTTCCACATCCTTGCCAACATTATTGTTTCTTGTCTTTTTTATGATAGTCATTCTAACAGGTGTTAGGTGGCATCTCATTATAGTTTGCAGTGTGATTTGCATTTCCCTAATGATTAGTGATGTTGAGCATCTTTTCATGTGCCTGTGGACCATTTTGTATGTCTTCTTTGGCAAAATGTCTCTTCAGATTCTTTGCCCATTTTTTGTCATCAGATTTTTTTTTTTTTTGCTATTGAGCTGTATGAGTTCTTTGTATATTTTGAATATCAACCTTTACGGATATATGATTTGCAAATATTTTCTCCCATTCAGTTGAATGCCTTTCATTTTGTCAATGGTTTCCTCTGCTATGCAGAAACTTTTTAGCTTGATGTTGTTCCACTTGTTTATTTTTGCTTTTGTTGCCTTTGATTTTGGAATCAGATCCAAAAAAATCACTGCCAAAACTAATGTCAAAAGTTTACCACCTATCCAGACTTCAAGCTCTATTACAAAGCTGTCATCATCAAGACAGTATGGTACTGGCACAAAAACAGACATATAGACCAATGGAACAGAATAGAGAGCCCAGAAATAGACCCTCAACTCTATGGTCAACTAATCTTCGACAAAGCAGGAAAGAATATCCAATGGAAAAAAGACAGCCTCTTCAACAAATGGTGCTGGGAAAATTGGACAGCCACATGCAGAAAAATGAAATTGGACTATTTCCTTACACCACACACGAAAATAGACTCAAAGTGGATGAAGGACCTCAATGTGCGAAAGGAATCTATCAAAATCCTTGAGGACAATGCAGGCAGCAACCTCTTTGACCTCCACCGCAGCAACTTCTTCCTAGGAACAT
The DNA here is from genome assembly GCF_963455335.1 of Martes martes. Lineage (NCBI taxonomy): Eukaryota > Metazoa > Chordata > Mammalia > Carnivora > Mustelidae > Martes > Martes martes. Next base: position 28,546,686 of record NC_137904.1, on the reverse strand, counting down.
CGCCAAAGGCAACAGAAGCAAGGGCAAAAATGAACTATTGGGATTTCATCAAGATCAAAAGCTTTTGCACAGCAAAGGAAACAGTTAACAAAACCAAAAGACAACTGACAGAATGGGAGAAGATATTTGCAAACGACATATCAGATAAAGGGCTCGTATCCAAAATCTATAAAGAGCTTATCAAACTCAATACCCAAAGAACAAATAATCCAGTCAAGAAATGGGCAGAGGACATGAACAGACATTTCTGCAAGGAAGACATCCAGATGGCCAACAGACACATGAAAAAATGCTCCACATCACTCGGCATCAGGGAAATACAAATCAAAACCACAATGAGATACCACCTCACACCAGTCAGAATGGCTAAAATTAACAAGTCAAGAAATGACAGATGCTGGCGAGGATGCGGAGAGAGGGGAACCCTCCTACACTGTTGGTGGGAATGCAAGCTGGTGCAACCACTCTGGAAAACAGTGTGGAGGTTCCTCAAAAAACTGAAAATAGAGCTACCCTACGACCCAGCAATTGCACTACTGGGTATATATCCTAAAGATACAAACGTGGTGCTCCGAAGGGGCACGTGCACCCGAATGTTTATAGCAGCAATGTCCACAATAGCCAAACTGTGGAAAGCGCCTAGATGTCCATCAACAGATGAATGGATAAAGAAGATGTGGTATATATACACAATGGAATACTATGCAGCCATCAAAAGACATGAAATCTTGCCATTTGCGACGACGTGGATGGAACTAGAGGGTATCATGCTTAGCGAAATAAGTCAATCGGAGAAATATAACTATCATATGATCTCTTTGATATGAGGAAGTGGAGATGCAAGGTGGGGGGGTTTGGGGGGAGGTAGGAAAAGAAAAAATGAAAAGATGGGATTGGGAGGGAGACAAACCATAAAAGACTCAATCTCAAGAAACAGACTGAGGGTTGCAGGGGGGAAGGGGGATGGGAGAGGGTGGTGGGGAAATGGACATTGGGGAGGGTATGTGCTATGATGAGTGCTGTGAAATGTGTAAACCAGACGATTCACAGACCTGTACCCCTGGGGATAAAAATACATTATATGTTTATTAAAATAAAAAAAAATTAAAAAAAAAAAAAAAAAAAGTTTACCACCTATGTTTTCTTCTAAGGGTCTTATGGTTTCAGGTCTTACATTCAAGTCTTTAATCCATTTTGAATTAATTTTTGTGTATGGTATAAGACAGTAATCTAGTTTCATTCTTTTGCACGTGGCTGTTCAGTTTTCCCAACACCATTTATTGAACAGACTGTCCTTTTCCCACTGTGTACTCTTGCTTCCTTTGTCATAAATTAATTGACCATATATGTTTGGATTTATTTCTGGACTCTCTATTCTGTTCCATTGATCTATGTTTCTGTTTCTATGCCAGTATCATATTGTTTTGATTACTACAGCTCTGTGATATACTTTGAAAATCAGGGTATGTCATGCCTTTAGCTTTCTTCTTTCTTCTTTTTTTTAGGTTTTTTTAAAAAAATTATTTATTTGACAGAGAGAGAGATCACAAGTAGGCAGAGAGGCAGGTGGGGGGGGTGAGCAGGCCGCCCGCTGAGCAGAGAGCCCAATGCGGGGCTCGATCCCGGGACCCCGGGATCATGACCTGAGCCAAAGGCAGAGGCTTTAACTCACTGAGCCACCCAGGAGCCCCAGCTTTCTTTTTTCTTAAGACCACTTTGGCTATCTGAGGTCTTTCGTGGTTCTATACAAATTTTAGGATTGTTCTATTTCTGTGAAAAATGCCACTAGAATATTGATAGGAATTGTCTTGAAATCTGTAGATTGCTTTGGGTAACATGAACATTTTACTCATTCTTCCAATCCATGAGCACAAAGTATCTTTCCTTTTGTGTGTGTGTCTTCTTCAATTACTTTCATCGATGTCTTCAAGTTTTCAGTATACAGGTCTTTCAGCTCCTGGTTAAATTTATTCCTAGGTTTTTTATTCTACTTGATGCAAGTATAAACGAAATTGTTTTCTTAATTTCTTTTTCTGATAGTTTGCTGTTAGTGTATAGAAGTGCAACAGATTTTTACATACTGATTTTGTATTCTATAACTTATCTGAATTAATGTACTATTTCTAACATTTTTTTTTGGTGGTCTTCAGGGTTTTCTACATGTAAAGCTTCTTCACATTTTTAACTACTTTAAATTGCTTTAATATTTACTAAAGTCTAATGCCACAGGAGCAGCCTTTTTAAAAAAGGGCTCTCATCTGAAAAATGGGGACACCACGTGCTTCCTTTTTGGACACTTTTGGATTCATAGAATCTTCAATGCTTCTGGGTTTTATGAAAGATGCAAAATGAATATTCAAAACTGCTGTCTTATTTAATTTTGTTTAAAAAAACAAAAAGCCATGACCCAATGAACTCCAACCCTTCCTAAAAATGGTTACACGAGTATGGATTTAAGTTCTTAATTTGGGTTCTCAGACCAGCACTGGTAGAAAATGGTAATAATGGAAAACCGAGAGCTACTCTGAGTATTTTTTAAATGGACCCTATTTACCAGCAGTAAGGCTGCAAATGTTAAACCAATATTTCTTTGCATTTGACTGGAATTATGTTAACCTATGTGTCATGTATATTTTGGTTTATAAACTCTCAACAGTGATATATATGATTAAGAAGAAGTATAAAATTATGTGATTGTTTGTAAATTCCATATCTTAAGGTAAACAGTCAGGGGGGCAGGGGTATTAGTAGATGTCTTTGGTGGGTAAAAGGTTGAAAACTTTTTTTATGTACTTTATGTTAAGTCCCTATCTGGAGAAGCTCTGGAAACTTCTTGAGCTTGCTTCAAAAATCTTTTTTTTGGATAAGCACAGAGCAGTTAACTAGAAAGAGCTAACTGCATGCATGTTGACTGAACTCCTGAGACCTCTTAAACACCAAAACAATTTATTATTTAACAGTGAGGTTGTCAAACTACACCTAGTTATCGAAAGAGGGCATTCTATATGGACAGAACAGTGTTTGTCCTAACAATGACCATTCATCTCCGCCTCTCCTTCTTCTAAGTTCCACGCAGGTTCCAGTTTTAAACATTCCAATATTTATTTTTCAATTACTTCCTAAGTAGTTATAGTAGCTTATAATTTTCATTTTTATTTACGTTTTTCCTTTCTGAACTCATTCTGACTGCTATATCCATTCTCTTTTCAAGCTTGCTATATATCTTACTTTGAGGCACATCTGGAATGAGAATCTATCAAGTGAATTTAATAAGACAGAGTTAAAGCTGTCCCAGAAAGAACCAGTAACTGTGCCAATATTATATTATTCCCTACTGATATCACCTATAAAAGGTACTACAATACAAGGGTCTAAGGAAAATTTATCAACGTAATATATGCCAGCAGAAAAGAGTACTTGGTTGGCTGAAAGATTCAACAACTCTTCATCTGTTAATGATATGTTATTCTTAACCCCCTACAAATTTTAAAACATCCAAATCTTTATTCAGCTTGAAGGATGAGATGAGCACTGACTCTCCACATACACATAATGGTCAATTAAACACACAGGAAATCACCTTCCAATAAAAGGAAAATTTTAAATTAAAATTACCTGGTTTCTTAGGGTGTGATACCGGAGTAGGGTGCATCTTAGCATCTCTGGAAAATCCATCCAAGTTTCCTTTTATGGCTTCCAAAGCATCATCTCTACTCTTCTCTCCTGTCTAAGAGACAACAGATATATGCATATATCTTCACTTGTGGCTCACTTCATCCTAGATCCTCCCAAACTGAAAGTACAGATATTGGTCTGTTTTCAATATTTTTACCACAAACTTCTGACAGGGAATTCTCCAAGTCAGAAAAACACTGACAAGTGTGTAAGTATATGAAATGCATAAAATGACAATCTATAAAACACAAAAATATTAAAGGGTTCATTTATAAATACTTCAGGACACAAATGATATTAAGTATCCTATATTAATTAGTATTAAAATCAATTATTAATCTTCCCGAGAAAAGATCATGAACATTCCAGTGGTAGTAAAAAAGACCTGAGATGATGATGGTTGATATCCCATTCTGTTCAATAATAGTGTCTTACAGGAAAAGAAGAATTCTTCACTTTTTAGACCCAAATGAATCAACCACAACCTGAGCTTGGGCTGGTGCCCAGGGGACAGAATCCCCTGAATGAGTGAGAGGCACACACAGGGCGGATGCGGGCTGCGGTGGTGGAATATATTACCTTCGGTTTCACACTACTCAGAAGTCTGAGCTTCTGCTTCTGCTCTTCAAACTGGCGTCTTTTCCTTTCTTCTTCTAAGAGCTTCTGTTGCTGTTCAAATCGTTTTCTGAAGGAAAAACAATCTAGTAAAGAACTAGCTTCAGAGATTATCAACTGTGTTATATTCATACTTCTAACAGTTTCAGCAATATCACCTTATACTTCTAGAATGAAAACCCTCACTGCTAATTATATCTGATTTTCTTTTTTTTTTATTTTCTTTTTTTTTTTTTTAAGATTTTATTTATCAGATAGAGATCACAAGTATGCAGACAGGCAGGCAGAGAGAGAGAGAGAGGAAGGGAAGCAGGCTCGGTGCTGAGCAGAGAGCCCGATGCGGGGCTCGATCCCAGGACCCTGAGATCATGACCTGAGCCGAAGGCAGAGGCTTTAACCCACTGAGCCACCCAGGCGCCCCTATATCTGATTTTCTTAAGACAACACTATTTCCCCATTAATTTTGAAATATACAAAATGAGTCCAAAAAATGATTTACCTAAGTTATAGATATGAATTTATTTCTTGTCTAATTTGCAAAAGAAAGGGACAATCTTTTGCATTCAGAAATAATCTCAAAAAACGGCCAGGGAGGTAGACAAAAAAGAAACTGACTTGGGAAGGCAGTGTTGTACAGGAGAAAGAGCAATGCTTGGGGCATCAGGAGGCCTACATTCGGGTCCAGGCTTTGCTAGTAACTACGTGATGGGGGCTGACAAGAAACTGCAACCTCTGAACTGCATTTTCCCTAAATGTAAAATTACAGGGTTGAATTAGAGGAGCCATAAGATCTGTTCTTGCTTAAAACTTATATATAAAAATGTATTGCAAGTATCTTAAATGTGACACAACTGTACTGGTTTCAAATCTGCATTAAAGAACTGTTCTTAAAATAGCAGCTATCATGCGTCTTTATGCTTGATTCTGAGGTCTCTTACTGTTGTTCTTCAGCAAACTGCTTCTGCATGTCTGGAGTGTACTGTGGGCCCGGAGGACGCATTCCCAGGAAAGGCGTTTGTCCCAGGTAAGGCATTCCTGCTGCTGGCATTGGGCCCATTGGTATTCCTGCCTGAAAGAAACAAAGGCTTGAAAAACACAATTCCTCCTTTTAATTGTTACACAGAAAAACAATGACTTCCATAAATTCTTACTTAGTGTTTTTTTTTTTTTAAGATTTTATTTATTTATTTGACAGACAGAGAGCACAAGTAGGCAGAGAGGCAGGCAGAGAGAGAGGAGGAAGCAGGCTCCCCGCGGAGCAGAGAGCCCGATGCGGGGCTCGATCCCAGGACCCTGAGATCATGACCTGAGCCAAAGGCAGAGGCTTTAACCCACTGAGCCACCCAGGCGCCCCTTACTTAGTGTTTTTATTAATGAACCATATGATTTTCTTTTAAATAATAGTCAAAAAAACACACACTAAAAATGGAAAGCTCCCCTTACTATCTCATCCCTTTCATTTCCTTGTCTCAGAGGTGCCCACTGCTAACAGTCTGAGGGCATGTGTGCTTGGAAGCACACGGGTATGTTCTAGTCAGTTCACTAACCCATATTCTTTGAGAAGAGGTATCATATCTTACATGTCTTTGTATTTCCAGCAGCAGATTAGAGCTTGCCATGTGGTGGTTATTCCAAAAATGAGATTAAACATGCTTTCCCAGTAAGTATGATAGGATAATAAATATTTTGATGTTTATTATCACAGGCCTGATAGTCAAACTTCCACAGAAAACAAAATATATTCAATCAGCAATAAGTGATATAGCAATACCACAGCATAAAGTTTATTCAAGCATCCAAAAGTAAGAATAGTATTACACAACAGCTAATCACAAAATCTAATGTTAATAATGATGATGATGACACTGATAATGATGATAATGGCTTATTTTACACTGAGTGGAAATTCTACTTCTCAGCCTTCTCCCTGACAGGCTTCCCTTCTCTTCCCTAATGGAAACCTGGCTGTCCCTGGAAGCGCTCTCTCATTTGGAGGCTGCTGCTTCTCTTCCACATTTCCTGCTTCTTCTAAACCTCTTATCCTCTCTTCCTTCAAAAACCAAAATACATGCATCTAGCTACTTTAGTCACCCAAATTGCCCAGTCCGTTCATTTCAGGATGGCTACTTTCAGTTATAGTGGATGAAGGATGTGTTTGTAATAATGGTTAACTCCCCTACTTACACAAACTTGGTTAATGTAAACTACTGAAATTAAATTACTTTAAGGTTAAGATTATTTTCACACTATGGGAATTAATATAGTCAGATTTTCATCACTTCATTTTTTTAAAAAGATTCTTTACTTTCTTTTTTTTTTTTAAAGATTTATTTATTTGACGGAGAGAGATACAGTGAGAGTAGGAACATGAGCAGAGGAACTGGGAGAGGGAGAAGCAGGCTTCCTGCCAAGCAGAGAGCCCAATGCGGGGCTCCATCCCAGGACCTTGGGATCATGACCTGAGCCGAAGGCAGACGCTTAACGACTGAGCCACCCAGGTGCCCCAAAGATTCTTTACTTTTAAGTAATCTCTACATCCAAGAGGCTGGAACTCAACCCCAAGATCAAAAGTCACATGCTCCGCTGACTGAGCCAGCTGGGTGCCCCATTTTTAATGTTTTTTTCTTAAAAGATTTTATTTATTTATTTGAGAGAGAATGAGAGAAGAGAGAGAGAGAGATAATGAGACGGGAGAGGGTCAGAGGGAGAAGCAGACTCCCCACCAAGCAGGGAGCCCGACGGGCGACTCGATCCCGGGACTCCAGGATCATGACCTGAGCCAAAGGCAGTCGCTTAACCAACTGAGCCACCTGGGTTTTTTTGTTTTTTTGTTTTTAAACAACACTAAGATCTTGACTTTAATCTAAAAATGTTTGTTGAAGAAATCATGTTAGTGTTTTCCTCAAAGTACTCCCTTTAGAAATTATCAAAAATATCCCTTCATTCTGAACCTTGAAAAAAGTGCATCTCATTGAAACAGTAGGGGATTGTTTTAAGACCTAGAAATAATATAATGTGGGTAAAGCACCTAGAACACTGTGTAGCATATATGAGTAAATAGCCGTTATTATAATTATTAAAAATTACACTGCTGAAATATAATTATACTGATGAAGTAATACTCTCTCAAAAACAATGATGACCCCATTTTTTTTTATGGAACAAAGTAGGATTCTGCAGGCAAATACAGAGTCAAAGCAACTAAATAAGAAAAATGAACATTTCATAGTTATAATATACGTATCATTTTATTGTGTTCATGCCATATGCCAGCTATAGAAGTAGGTACTTACATACACTATTCTCAATATATGTAAGATCCTTAGAATTAGAGATATTTCTGATAACAATCAACAAGAATACCTTAATATTAACACTTATGAAGCTCCTCATATGTCCCAGGGACTTTTCTAAGGGCTTTATATATATTAATAGACTTAATTCTTGTAACAAAACGAGGCGGTAGGTGCTACTATTATTCTCATTTTATAGATGAGGAAATTGAAGTACAAAATAGTTAACTACCTTATTTATTGTGGGTAAGTGGCAGAGCCAGTATTAGAACGAGGAAGTGTCTGGTTCCAAAGTCCACGTTCTCCACCATTAGGCCATGCTGCCTCTCCAATTACCAGCTACCACAGATTTAGACTTAAAAACAATTTTAATGTGTTCTGTTGTGTGTTTATTCATATGATCAGTTATATACTTGCTCAATGAAGAGTAGCAGCTTGGAAGGCTTATGAATGGTTTTAGGACCTTACAATGGGAGTTACAAATAATTCATACTGAAATTACTAACACTGTCTATTCTAAATCTTGGGTGGGGATGGCAATGTATACTTACTTTTAGTCATGGTGTGGTTCTCTTGCTGCTAAAAATCAGCACTGTAGTCCTAGGATTACATTTATTTATTTTTTCCAGATCTACTTAAGTATAATAACTAAATCAATTCCTTATTTTTTCCAGCTTTACTGAGATGTAGCAGACATAACAATGTGTAATTTTAAGGTATGCAACCTGTTGATGCGATACACTTATATACTGCAAAATAATTGCCACTGCAGTATTAACATCTCCATCATGTCACATAACCACCATTTCTCTCTCTTTTTTCTTTTTTAAGATTTTATTTATTTATTTGACAGATGGAGATCACAAGTAGGCAGAAAGGCAGGCAGAGAGAGAGTGGGGGCGGGCAGCAGGCTCCCTGCCGAGCAGAAATCCTGATGCGGGGCTTGATCCCAAGACCCTAAGATCATGACCTGAGCTGAAGACAGAGGTTTAACTCAATGAGCCACCCAGGCACTCCTCATCATTTCTTTCTTGCGATGAGGAATTAAGTTCCTTTTTAAATTGACTTAGTTTGGGGCACCTGGGTGGCTCAGTGGCTAAAGCCTCTGCCTTCGGCTCAGGTCATGATCCCAGGGTCCTGGGATCGAGCCCTGCATCAGGCTCTCTGCTCAGCTGCGAGCCTGCTACCGTCCCCCTGCCTCTGCCTGCCTCTCTGCCTATTTGCGATCTCTGTCTGTCAAATAAATAAATAGAAATCTTTTTAAAAAATTGACTTAGTTTACTCAAGGCACATAAAATGCAAAAAAACTCCCCCCAAACTCCACTCAACTCATATAGGCCAAAAGATCAGATATTCCACAAAAACAATAAAGAAATAAAGAAGGCATTTTCCTGCACACTGCCTTCCTATTTACAAAATTCTGTTCTTCAAGAAGATTCAAGCTTGCTGAATGGTATTTTGTCTTTCTCCTAGTACTGAAAAGTTACTTTATACATTTATACAGTTTCTTAATTCATTCTTTTGAAATCTAGATATACCAAAAGGTTAAAAAATACTAAACTTTAGTTATATACTGGGTGGATGACATGACAAAAGAAATAACTCAGAAATCTGAGATATATCCAAAAAACTGCTAAAAACACTAAAGATAAAGAAATTCACTCGTAGATGTAGAATACTGAAGGCTACTGAAGACTTGAGTTAACTGGAGAGATAGGACAGACTAAAAAAGTAAAAATATCAATTTCAATCAAAATCTCGACAGATTTTACGTGGAATTTCACAAGATTATCTTAAAAATTTATACTTAAGAGGAAAGAAATATGAATAGCTAAAATTCTTTAAAAGAAGATCCATTCAAGCAGTTATTAAGGCTTATCTTGGGCTAGAAAAATTAGGAGACTAAGATAGTTACTGATGCAGGGATAGACAGAGATAGCAATGGGATAAACAGAAGAGCTCAGAAACTGACCCAAAGCACATAAAGAAATTGGATAGTATAGGAGTAATCTTAGAAATCAATGAGTAAAGAATGGGCTACTGATAAATGATTTGAAGACAACTGTCTACTCAAATGGAAAATAATAAAATTAGAACTTTAGACTCACACTGAGACCAAAGATCAACTCCAGATAGGTTTAATAAGAAAATACAGGAGAATATTATTATGATCTCAGAGTAGGACTATATCTAATGAGACATAAAACTCAAAACCATAAAAGAAATGATTTATCCATCCGTCTGAACTTTTACAACACAGGACACTACCACCAAAATTAAAAGACAAACCAAAGTATAGGAGGAGATACTGGCAACACAAATAACCACAAAGAATCCAGAATATACAATGAACTCTTAGAAATCAATAAAACTGGAACAAACAGCAAAAAAGTGGAAGCAACTTAAACGTCCATCAACCGAAGTATATATACTGATGCATTGGAATACCACACAGCAGCTATATGAACAAACTTGGCTTCACTCTGTAACAGGGATAAATCTAGGGAAGAAACAATGTCCAATTAAAAAAATCAAATGCAGAAGGGAACAAAACCTAGAAAATATATAATGTCCATGAATATTCAAACATGTAAAATAGTAGAAGTATAAGAATACATATGAAAACAATAAGCATTGAATTTTTGATAGTGATAACCATCTCTGGGGAAGTAGAAGAATGGAATTATAATTGTTTTGTTCAATTCTTAAAAAAATATAAGGCAAATATGGTATGTTAAAATTTGATAAAACAATATGACTATCTTCATAGAAAATCCTGAGGAATCTACAAAAAAAATTCCTGTAATTTTTACAAAACAAACATACCCAAATCAATCATTTCTATATATTAGCAATGAAAAGGACACTGAAATAAAAACTACAATGCCATCTATAATTACTCAGAAGAATGAAATGCCTAGATGTAAATCTAACAAAACATTTAAAGAATTTATATGGTGAGAACGATACAATGCTGATGACAGAAATCAAAGACCTAAATAAATAGACACATATACTGCTCATATAATGCAAGAATCCACATATTAAAGATGTCAATCTCCCTCAAATTGATAAAAAAGGTTTACCATAATTCCTATCAAAACTCCAAGAAGACTTTTCATAGACATAGACAACATTATCCTAAAACATGAATGGAAAGATAGAAGAACTAGAATAGCTAAAATAATTTTGAGAAGGCTTATCATATAGCCAAAGAGATTTAATTAGTAATCAAAATCACCCAACAAGAAAAGTCCTGGACCTGATGGCTTTGCTGGTAAATTCTAACAAACATTAAAAAATAATAATAATAAACAACTTGAGTCCATGAAAACCTTAAAAATTTGTACATCAAGAAATACTATCCACAGAGAAAAAGGAGCCCACAGAATGGAAGACAATATTTGCAAATCACACATCTGGTAAGGGATAAATATCTAAAATATATAGAGAACACTAACTCTGAAAACAACTTGAAGACTGGCAGAATAGACCTTCCACAGCTAATTACAGAGAGAAGCCCATATCAAAAAGCGTAGGAGGGGAGCTGAATGAAATGGAGATAAGTGGGGCGCTTGGGTGGCTCAGTGGGTTAAAGCCTCTGCCTTTGGCTCAGTTCATGATCCCAAGGTCCTGGGATCGAGCTCTCTGTTCCTTGGAGAGCCTACATCCTTCTCTCTCTCTCTGTCTGCCTCTCTGCCTACTTGTAATCTCTGTCTGTCAAATAAATAAATAAAATCTTAAAAAAAAAAAGAAAGAAATGGAGATAAGCAATATGCCTGATAAAGAGTTCAGGCATGGTCAGTAATGGTCACAAAGATACTCACTGAACTTGAGAAAACAGTGGAGGATCTCAGTGAGACCATCAACAAAGAGAAAATATTAAAAAGAACCAGTCAAGGCTAAAGAATTCAATAACTAAAATTTAAAAATACACTAGGGGTAATCAACAACAGATTAGAGGAAGCAGAAGAATGGATCACCAATCTGGAAGCCAGCTTAATGAAATGCAACTAACCTGAACAGCAACAACAACAAAAAGAATAATAATAAATGAGAACAGGTTAAGGTAACTCTGCAATAGCATCAAGCATAACAATATTCATTTTATAGGGATTCCAGAAGAAGACAGAGAAGGGGGCAGAAAACTTATTTGAAGAGATAGTAGCTGAAAATTTCCTAATCTGGGGAAGGAAACAGACATCTAGATCCAGGAATCAGAGAGCCCCCAACAAGATAAACCCAAGGAGGACCATATCAAGACATACAATAAATAAGAAGTAGTGATAAAGAGAGAATTTTAAAAGCAACAAGAAAAAAGAAAAGTCAGCTCATAGCTTTATGGGATTTCCCTTGTACAAGGGACAGCTGATACAAGGTATCAGCTGACTTTTCAGGAGACAATGCAGGCCAGAAGGCAGTGGCATGATATATTCAAAGTGCTAAAAGGAAAAATCTTGCAAACAAGAATACTCTACCCTGTAATGTTATCATTCATAATAGGAGAGATAAAGAATTACCCAAATGTACAAAAGTTAAAGGAGTTCATCACTAAACCAGCCTTATAAGAAATGTTAAAGGGAATTCTTTGGCAAGAAAAGGCCATAATCAGGAATAAGAAAATGATGAAAGGAAAAAATCTCACAGGTAAAATGCAAACACATAATAAAAGTAGTTGATGAGTCACTTATAAAACCAGCATGGAGGTTAAAGCACAAAAGCAGTAAAACCAATTATATCTATAAAAATTAGCCAAGGGATTTGCAAAATAGAAGGATGTAAAGTATGACATCATATACATAAAATATGGGAGAAGGAAGTAAAAATTTAGTGCTATTAAAATGAGTTCAAACTTAAGTGACTATCAACTTAATAGACTGCTACAGGCATAAGATGTTATATATGAACCTAATGGTAACTACAAATAAAAAACCTGTAATAGATACAAAAAAAATAAAGAGAGAGGAATTCAAACATAATACTAAAGGAAGCCACCAAACTACAAGGAAAGACAGCAAGACAAGAATGAACAAAAAATAATGACAAAAACAACCATAAAGAAGTAACAAAATGGCAATAAGAACATGATTATCGGGGCACCTGGGTGGCTCAGTGGGTTAAAGCCTCTGCCATCAGCTCAGGTCATGGTCCCAGGGTCCTGGGATCAAGCCCCACATCAGGCTCTCTGCTCAGCGGGGAGTCTGCTTCCCTTCCTCTCTCTCTGCCTGCCTCTCTGCCTAATTGTGATCTCTGTCTGTCAAATAAATAAAATCTTAAAAAAGAAAAAAGAACACGATTATCAATAATTACTTTATTTAAGAGATTTATTTTCTTTTAATTTTTTTAAAGTAAGCTCTATGCCCAAAGTGGGGCTCGAACTCATGACCCAGAGATCAAGAGTCACATGTTTTACTGACTGAGCCAGCCAGGTGCCCCTTCAAAATTACTTTACATGTAAATAGACTAAACATTCAAATCAGAAGATATAGGGTGACTGAATGGATTAAAAACAAGACCCACAACCTATATGCTGCCTACAAAAGACTCTCTTTGGAGCTAAAGACACATGCAGATTGAAAGTAATAAGGGAGGGGTGCCTGGGTGGCTCAGAGGGTTAAGCCACTGCCTTTAGCTCAGGTCGTGATCTCAGGGTCCTGGGATTGAGCCCCGTATTGGGCTCTCTGCTCAGCGGGGAGCCTGCTTCCTCCTCTGTCTGCTTGTGATCTCTCTCTGTCAAATAAATAAATAAAATCTTAAAAAAAAAAAAAAGGTAGTAAGGTATATAAAAACATTCACCATGCAAATGGAAGTGAAAAGAAAGCCAGGGTAGTAATACTTACACCAGACAAAATAGACATTAAAACAGACTCTAACAAGAGACAAAAGGACAACAGGATATAAAAATTATCAGTATCTATACACCCAACATAGGATACATATATAAAACAAACATTAACAGACATAAAGAGAAAAACTGACAGTAATACAATAATAGTAAGACTTTAACATTCCACTTACATCAATGGAGAATATTTGAATGACACATTAGACCAGATGGACCTAACAGATATATTCAGACCATTCCATCCCAAAACAGTGGACTACAGATTCTTTTCAAGTGCACATGCAACATTCTCCAGGATAGATGACATCTTAGTCCACAAGTCTCAATAAATTAAAGAAAACTGAAATCATATTATGCATTTTTTTCAACCACAACAGTATGAAACTAGAAATCAGCCATAAGAAAATATCTGGAAAGAACACAAATAACATGATACTAAACAATGAATGGGTCAACCAAGAAATCAAAGAGGAAATCTCAAAATACATGGAGACAAATGAAAATGAAAACACAATGTCCAAAATCTTTGAGATGCAGCAAAAATTGTTCTAAGAGGGAGGATTACAGCAATACAGTCCTATTTCAGAAAAATCTCAAATAAAGAACCTAATCTTATACCTGAAGGAACTTGGGGGAAAAAAAAGCCCAATGACACCAGCAGTTGGTTCTTTGTATAGAAAAACAAAATTGATAAACCTTTAGCCAGACTCGTCAAGAAAAAAAGGACTCAAATAAATAAAACCAGAAATGAGTAAGGAGAAATAACAACAAATACCACAGAAATACAAATGATTCTAAGAGAATACAATGAAAAATTATATACCAACAAATTGGACAACCTAGAAGAAATAGATAAATTCCCAGGAATATGTAACATCCTAAAACTGAATGAAGAAGAAACAGAAAATTTATACACACTGATTACTAGCAATGAAATTGAATCAATAATCAAAAAAATTCCCCAAAAACAAAAGTCCAGGACCAGATGCTTTCACAGGCGAATTTTACCAAACACTGAAGGAAAAGTTAATGCCTAGTCTTCTCAAACTAGTCCAAAAAACAGAACAGTAATGAAAGCTTCCAAATTCATTCCACAAAGCCATAATTACCCTGATACCAAAACCAGACAGACACTACAAAAAAAGAAAACTATAGGTCAAAATCTCCGAGATACAGAGACGTAAAAATCCTCAACAAAATATTAGCAAATCAAATCCAACTATACATTAAAAAAATCATTCACCATGGTCAAGTGGGATTTATTTCAGGGATGCAAGAGTGGGTGGCTCACTATTTGCAATCAGCATTGATAAATCACATTAACAAAAGAAAGGACAAAAACTGTGTAACAATTTCAGTAGATGTGGACAAATCATTTGACAAAATACAATATCCATTCATGATTAAAAACTCAACAAAATGGGTTTAGAGGGAACATACCTCAATACAGTAAAAGCCATATATAAAAAACCCACAAATAACATACTCAATAGTGAAAAACTGAGAGCTTTTCCTCTAACACTAGGAACAAGACAAGGACATCCATTCTCACCACTTTTTTTCAACATTTCAACATTCCATGTACTGAAAGTCTCAGCCACAGCCATCAGACAAGAAAAAGAAATAAAAGGCATCCTAAATGATAAGGAAGAAGTAAAACTGTCTGTATTTGCAGATGACACGATACTATAAATAGGAAACCCAAAGGTTCTACCAAAAGACTGTCAGAATTGACAAATGAATCAGTAAAGTTTCAGGATACAAAATTAACATACAGAACTCTGCTGCATTTCTATACACTAATAATGGAGGTAGCAGAAACAGAGATCAAGAAAACAATCCCATTTACCATTACACCAAAAGTCATAAAATACCTAGGAATAAACTGAACGATGGAGTCAGAAGACCTATACTCTGAAAACTATAAGATATTGATGAAGGAGACTGAAGATGACACAAACAAATGGAAAGACAGCTCATGGACTGGAAGAATATTGTTAAAATATTCATACTACCCAAAGCAACCTATACATTCAATGCGATCCCTATCAAAATACCAACAACATTTTTCACAGAACTAGAACAAATAATACTAAAATTTGCATGGAACCACAAAAGAGCTTGAATAGCCAAAGCAATCTTCAGAAAGCTGGTGGTATACAACCCCAGATTTCAAGATATACTACAAAGCTGTAGTAATCAAAACAATATGGTACTGGGGCATCTGGGTGGCTCAGTTGGTTGAGTGTTTGCCTTCTGCTCAGGTCATGATCTCAGGATCCTGGGACTGAGCCTGGCATTGGGCTCCCAGATCAGTGGGGAGTCTGCTTCTTCCTCTTCCTCTGCCCCTCCCCCTGCTCATGCTCTCTTTCTAATAAATAAATAAAAATCTAAAACAACAACAGCAACAATAATAATAATATGGTACTGGCACAAAACCAGATCAATGGAACAGGACAGAGAGCCTAGAAATAAATCCATGCAAATATGGTCAATTAATCTACAATAAAAAGGCAAGAACATACAATGGGGGAGAAGACAGCCTCTTTAACTAATGGTGCTAGGATAACTGGACAACTACATGCAAAATAATGAAACTGGGCCACTTTCTTACACCATACTCGAAAATAAACTCAAAATGGATTAAAGACTTAATGTGAGACCTGAAATTATAAAACTCCTAGAAGAAAACACAGGCTGTAATTTGACACTGGCCACAGAAATTATTTTTCTAGATATGTCTCCTCAGACAAGGGAAGCAAAAGCAAAATCAAACTATTGGGACTACACCAAAATAAAAGGCTCATGCACAGCAAAGGAAATCATCAACAAAATGAAAAGGCAACCTACTGAATCGGAGAAGGTATTCGCAAATAATATCTGACAAGGGGTTAATATCCAAAATAATTCGGTATCTATTCAGTATATATAATGCAACACCAAAACACAAACAAGGCGATTAAAAATGGGACCTGAATAGACATTTTTTCAAGGAAGACATCAGATGGCCAATGACACATGAAAAGATGCTCAACATCACTCATCATCAGGGAAATGGAAATCAATATTACAATGATATCACCTCACACTGGTCAGAATGGCTAAAATCAAAAACTCAAGAAATAACAAGTGTTGGTGAGGATGTAGAGGAAAAGGAACCCTCATGCACCTTTGGTGGAATTAAAATTGCTACAGTTACTGTGGAAAACAGTATAGAGGCTCCTCAAAAAATTAAAAATAGAATTCCATATGATCCAGTAATTCCACTACTGGGTATTTACCCGAAGAAAATGAAAACATGGGGCACCTGGGTGGTTCAGTCAGTTAAGTGTCTGCCTTTGGCTCAGGTCAGCATCCTGGGGTCCTGAGATCAAGATCCGCATCAGGCCCCCTGCTCAGCAGGGAGTCTGCTTCTCCCTCTCCCTCTGCCCCCAACTTGTGCCCATGCTGTCTCTCTCACACTGTCTCTCAAATAAATAAATAAAATCTTTAACAACAAAAAAAGGAAAATGAAAACACTATGCACCCCTATGTTTATTGCTGCATTATTTATAATAGCCAAGATATGGCAGCAAACCAAGTGTCTATCCAAAGATGAATGTACTCCATTTATATACACACACACACACATACTAATGGAATATGACTCAGCCATAAAAAAGAATGAGATCTTG
The DNA here is from genome assembly GCF_963455335.1 of Martes martes. NCBI lineage: Eukaryota > Metazoa > Chordata > Mammalia > Carnivora > Mustelidae > Martes > Martes martes. The sequence goes on along the minus strand of NC_137904.1, from coordinate 28,529,584 downwards.
CCATCTGCCATGACACAGATGGACCCTAGAGAGTATAATGTGTAAGTGTATAATGTATAAGTACACATAATACTCATTATACTTATAATAATACTAATTAATATATATATATAATGTATAAGTACAACGCTAAGTGAAATAAGTCACTCAGAGAAAGACAAATACTATATGATTTCACCCATATGTGGAATTTAAGAAACAAAATAAGGGAACTGAAAAAAAAAAAGAGAGAGAAACCAAAAACAGACTCTTAAGAGATCTAGCATGTGCAGATGGAGGTGGATGAAAAAAAAAGGGGACCAAGAGTATACTTATCAGGGCAACTGGGTGGCTCAGCCGTCAAGCTCAGGTCATGATCCCTGCGTTCTGGGATGGAGCGGGCATCGGGCTCCCTGCAGGGAGCCTGCTTCCCCCCTCTCCCTCTGCCTACCTGCGTGCTCTCTCTCTCAAATAATAAATAAAATCTTAAAAAAAAAAAAAAAGGAAAGAGTACACTTATCTTGGTAAGGACTGGGTAATGTATACAATTGTTTAAACACTATATTGTACACCTAAAACTAATATAACACTGTGTGTTAACTATACTTCAATAAACAACAACACTGGATTCTATGGTAGATTCTTTCCAGCTATTTGCTGTCTTTACTCTAAGATTACATCCCTAGTATATTCTTCCTGGTATATTCTTCCCCTACTGCTGTTTGTTTTGGACACATTACTTTGGTAAGTAGAAGTAACTGATAAATGCCACTTCTGAGAGGAAGCTCTAAACATTGTAACAGGGTCTGGCCATCTCTTTTCCCTATGTCAAGGGTCTGGGATCCTAGGATCTCAGGGTCTCAGGATAAAGAACACATGGATTGGAGTCACAGCCAAACCACAAAGGACACCCATCACAAATGAAAAATAAACTGTTTTCTTAAGGCAGAGATTTTGGGATTGCTATTTATGTAACATAACCTAGCAAAAGCTGAGTAACATGGATTTAAAAACCTACAAAAGCTCAATTTAGTCCCATTTCTTTTACTGGAGATGAATGAAGAATGATTCCGGAAGTTCTCTCAAATCCTTACATAGAGAACAGAAGCTTTATTTGCTTATATGACTTCAACACGACAATAGCTTCAACTTAAATTCTGATCATAAATGCTGAATATTACTTATTTATAAATTATATACATTTTTGCAAATACAATGTGTTACTGTACTAATATACTGTATACATAATTAAACAGTCATAGAAAATTTTAAATAATTGGCAAAAACAAAATATATGCCATTATAATATTTATTAACAGTATGCAAACTTTTTTGGTTCTGGCTTATTTGTGAAGGAACACATTTATTTTAAGGATTTATTCATTTATTCTAAAGAGTCAGTCCGGGGGGAGGGGCAGAGGGGGAGAGACAGTCCTAAGCACACTCCATGTTGAGCATGGAGCCCAACACAGGGCTTGATTCCATGACTCTTGAGATCACAACCTGAGCAGAAACCGAGTTGGACACTTAACCAACTGTGACACCAAGGTACCCCCAATATGTTTGTTAAAAAAAAATACTGTAACACTTTGGATTCAGCCATTCAAAGACCTGACTCCTAGATTCAGTTTATTTGGCTACTTGGTTTAAATGGATATCATAGCTAGAGAAGATAATTTACAAAGAGAGATCCAAAATGGAAGAAGCCCATCTTATCTTAGTGCTTACTAAATCCTGATATTATCAGTTTCATTCACCAATTCTAAAATTAAAATGTAACATTATTTGCTTTTTTTTTTAAAGATTTTATTTATTTATTTGACAGAGAGACCACAAGTAGGGCAGAGAGTCAGGCAGAGAGAGAGGGGGAGAAGCAGGCTCCCCGCCGAGCAGAGAGTCCGATGCGGGGCTCGATCCCAGGACCCTGAGATCATGACCCGAGCCGAAGGCAGAGGCTCAACCCACTGAGCCACCCAGGCGCCCCACATTATTTGCTTTAATCAGTCTACATCTCACCTGCTCTCACTCATCAGCCCTCTAATGATTTTCCTTCTATCTACTTTTGCCCTCCTCTCTCCCTCCAATCCTTCTCTAGTCCATAGTCAGGATGACCTTTCTGAAATACAAATCTGATTGTATCATTCCACTGCTTTAAACTATTCAATTGAGAGAGAATTCAATGTAGAATTTGTATAAAACAGACTTACTCAAGACTTAGGTTCAAATCCTGGCTTCCAATGCTCTGTGAGCATCTTCACAAACCTATAGATTCCTTCTCAGAAAAATGGAGACACCACCTCTTTAAAAAATTATGGGGGTTACATAATTCAATATAAAGAAGGCTCTAAGTCTTCCAAACAATGACACTGCTCCTTTTCATGAGAACAATGTTATTTCTAACAATGCTTCTTCATGGCATCAGGTCCCTGAACTTTCTAAGATGTCATTCTAAAATTCTTCTAAGCCAGTAATCAAATAAAGTAGGCACCAGATTTTCCTTACATGACTTATCTTGTTTTTTCCCCCAACTCCAATGAACATATCTTTATTTTATTCTGAAGGAAGCCACCTGAGATGCAGACATTTATTTCCAAATATAACATTAAGCTCCTAGCATGTAGTTAGTAAGTAACACATAACAACAAATAATAACTTTGTAAACAATTGGTTAAAGAGGCAAGTACCTGCATGGCAATTGGTCCTTGGGACATTTGAGAACTATAATTCATTCCTATCATGCCTTGCATATTAGGCTGCATGACAGAGACCATAGGAAATCCTTGCTGCTGCATTGGCATCAGTCCTGCTGAAAAACAAAGGTGTCATTAAAGTCAACGTATTTATTTTTTACTTAAAAACTTTTTTTTTTTTTTTTTTTTTTTGAGAAAGAGTGTGCACATGCACACGCTCTTGGCAGAGGCAGAGGGAGAGAGAGAATCCCAAGTGGGCTCCACACACAGCGCAAAAGCCCAACACAGAGCTTGATCCAATGAGCCCGAGATCACGACCTGAGCTGTAATCAAGAATCAGATGCTTAACCAACTGAGCCACCAGGTGCCAGTAAAGTTAATCTATCTTAAAGTTAATTTTCTTAAAACCGTAAGTACATGAAGGACTTGTTGCTTGGGAGGTAGCACAGTTTAGTGGAAAAAGCACAGGCTGTGGCGTGAGACAGACTTGAGTAAAAATTCCAGTTCTATCTCTTACTTAGCTATGCAATCTTGGGCAAGTTGTAAAACTTTATCTGTAAAGTGAAGATAATAACCTTTTTACAGCATTTTTGTGCATACTTAAAAAATGGACAGGATGGCCTAATTGTGGTATTTGGCCTTCAAGAAGGACCCCAGCAATTTCTGCCTTTTGGTACTCATTCCCTTGTCATTCCTCCCATACTGAATAGGGCTGACCAGTACAACCAACAGGATATGGTTAAATGAGCATGTGTAACTTCCAAGGCTGGTTTCTTTTTTCTTTTTTTTAAAGATTTTATTCATTTATTTGACAGAGAGAGAGAGAGGAGAGAGAGAGAGAGAGAGATCACAGGTAGGCAGAGAGGCAGGCAGAGAGAGAGGGGGAAGAAGGGCTCCCCTCTGAGCAGAGAGCCTGATGAGGGGCTCAATCCCAGGACCCTGAGACCATGACCGGAGCCGAAGGCAGAGGTTTAACCCTCTGAGCCACCCAGGCACTCCCCAAGGCTGGTTCTTAAAAGCTACTGCAGCTTCCTCCTTGTTCTCTTCCATCACTTGCTCTGGGGAAAGCTACTGCCACATCATAAGAATACTCAAGCAGTCCTATAAAGAATCCATGTGGCATGGAACTGAAACCTCTTGCCAAAAGGCAGCACAAACTTGTCATCTATATGAGTGAGCCATCTTGGAGATCACCCAGCCCTAACAAACTTTAAGATGCCTGCAGACGTGGTTGACATCTTCACTGCAATCTCTTTGGTCTGGAGCCAAAACCACCCAGTGAAGCCATTCCCAAATACCTGATTCATGGATACAATGTGAAATAATAAAATTTGTATTTTTAAAGTTTGGGGGTGTTTTTTTATGCAGCAGCATATAACTACACAATAACATATATACTAATAGCACGAATTGTGGGTGCCAATGAGAAATGTCACTTAGTACCTTTGGGACTTGCTTAATTTCGTGCCTCAGTTTCCTATCTGGAAAGCTGTTTAACACCTAACATTCTTAAAGAAATGATATTCCTCTTCTCTTTCCTTACATGAACAGTTAATATAACATTTACCACAAAATAACCATCAGGATGGAAAGTATATAATTTAATAAATAATATTGATTGCTAAACTGAATGCTATACTAAAATATAGTGTATTTTAGGCACAGTTCTAGAGAGTTGGTATACAAATGTGAACAAAACAAAATCCTTACATGGCCCGAATACAAATTTCAATCTAATTTTGCACTTTGTTACATTTATGTTGGTTCTACTACAAGGAGCTTTTAATCAAATTTTGATTTTAAAAAATTAAAAGTCCGATAAAGTATACCGCATTTACCTTGTGAGTTCTGGGAACCTTAAAGGTTATTTAAACACAGTTTAATCTCATAAGCATGAACATTCATATTTACAAGTACATTAGAAGCAGCATTTACCTATTCATTCAATCATTTATTCAAAGATTTGAGGGCCAAATCCTCATCAGGTACCATTCTAGGGACATGGCGGTCTACAAAACCAGGTCCTTACCCTCATGGAACTTACATGTTTTCCCTCTTGCCCCTTTGCACCTAAAGCTTTGTTCATCTGGATTAGTTTTATTTAATTTTCCAATGGGTAACTCAGGCATCTGGTACAACATTTAAAGGTATGAAAGTATGCACAGTGAAAACTCTCGTCTCTCTCTTGTCTCCTGTTCACCTACTACTCATGATCTTGTGGCTACTCTTGCTGTCAGCTTCTTGTATATGCTTTCAGAGTTAATCCATGCATAATTTAAAGGCTTCTAATGATCATAAAGTCCACGCTAACATACTTTGTAAAAAGAAAAAAATCTCAAGAGCAATTCCAAATTCCAGAAGAAAAAATATTAGGCAAGCTTTTGGGCTCTCTTCTTGCTCCATATGAAGATTTTTACTTGAAAGTTTTATAAAAATGCAAAATCTTGAGCCACAATAATGAATAACTCTGTAACACCCTCCTAAAGAACAAAAGCTCTCAAACCACTCGCTCTAAATCTGGGACACATCTAATTACAGAGAGCTTAAATAATGCATAAATGTCAGCACAATGAAAATAATACAACTGACCCTTGGAAAAATTTACCTGAAACTCAACCTCCATCATTGATTCCAAATGGAGACAAAGTCAGTATGAGCCACTGACCACCTGCTACTGAGCCACTCTTTATCTTTCATCTCTATTGGTGACCTGGGAGTCTCTGTTTCTCCAGAAATTCTACCATAAGCAATCAACACTGGCTTTGTGAGAAGGGACGGTTGTTAGAAGCAGACTGGTATGTGTCCGGGGTACAATGAAGAGGGTGTGAGCAGAAAGAAGAGAAAGGCAGACATATTCTTTCTTCAGTGCTGTGTCCCAGTGGCACAGCTGCATGAATCAAGATTGTATCCCTTCACTACAGTTGCCCTAAAGATACGGCTAGAACTGATACTGGCAGGCCCTTGTCTGAAACAGAGAGAAGGGATATACCCAGTAAAAAAATTGAAAAGAATAAAACTGAGACTTAAGAAATAATTTATACTGGGGCACCTGGGTAGCTCAGTGGGTTAAAGCCTCTGCCTTCGGCTCAGGTCATGGTCTGAGGGTCCTGGGATCGAGCCCCACATTGGGCTGTCTGCTCAGCAGGGAGACTGCTTCCTCCTCTCTCTCTGCCTGCCTCTCTGCCTACTTGTGATCTCTCTCTGTCAAATAAACAAATAAAATCTTAAAAAAAAAAAGAAAGAATTTATACTGCACCAGAACATATGATTTCTTACAAACACAAGACCAAATTCATATAGAGAAAACACAGTAATATAAAATAATTAAAGGGGTTCATTTAGTCATTCAACAAACACCCACAGAAACCCTATAATCTTTTTTTTTTTTTTTAACCCTATAATCTTCTATCAGTATGTTGGGAGCTACAGATACCAACGAGCATAAGGCAGACAAAGCTTCTGCCCTATGGAGCTAACAATCTAGAATTACACAATTTTTGCGATTTTTTTTTTGTATTTTGGGGTAATTTTTGAGAAATTTTAAGAATAGCAAATATATATATATATTTTTTTCCAAAACTGTAGGAAAATTTTACTCTATCTGGCAGCAACAAGACTTTTTTATCCACTTTATTCCCAAGTTCAGAAACATGACAGTGCAAAGTTTATTACTTCAGCTTTCACATACCTTGAGGGGGTCTCATTCCACCTGCAACAGGAAACATGAAGCTGCAAACAGAAGAAAAATATCAGGATTTTAATATGTACAAGGATTTCAAATAAAACATGTAATTTTTTAAATAAACAAAAGAAATGTAAACAGGGTCCTGCCATTTGTTCTACAGTAGATAGTATCAACACAGAATGAACATCTGTAAGACACATGCCTGCACAGGGAGAACATTTTTGAACTAGAAAACAGAAGACCTTGAAACTAGTCCCAGTCCTGTCATTGTGTGGCTTCTCTAGATTCCAATTTCTGCATCCATAACATGAGTAGGCTAGATTAGATTCAATTCAGCGAACATTTATTAAGTACCTCCTACATGGAGGAATTGAATCAGCTTACGGTCTTGTTGAGGACATGCTTGCAGGCGACTAACTCTAATGTCAGAGAGAACATGCTAAGTGCTGGGAGAAGTCCAAAGTACTAATGGATATGAAAATAAAAAGATTAATTTGATAGTCAAATTAATCTTTTTCCTTCCAGAAGGAAGGTAATAGCTCAGGGAGTTTTGTGAAGGCATCTTTTAAGCTGAACCTCAAAGTCACACTGCAGTTTGAGCAAAAGCGGAGGCCAGAGCTGTGTGTCTAGAGAAATGATTTAAGGTTGAATATAAGATATAGAATAAGAGAAGCAGGCTGTGGAGGATCTTTTATTTTCCTTTGAATACTATATGAAGGCAGAGATTATGAACTGTGGTAAAAAATACATCCCCAAATTTTACCACTTTAACCACTTTTAAGTGTACAGTTTGTAGCATTAAGTTCACTCACGATGTTGTACAACTATCACCATTATCCATTTCCAAAACTTTTTTATCATCCCTAATAAAGACTCTATACCCATTAAAGAATAAGTCCCCATCACTCCCTCCCCCAACCCTTGGTGGTCACTACTTTTTGTCTTGAATTTGCCTATTTCTAGCTACCTCAGATTAAGTAGAATCATAGGATACTTGTCCTTTTCTTTCTTTTTTTTTTTTTTTAAGGATTTTACTTATTTATTGGATAGAGAGGGAGAGAGAGACAGTGAGAGAGAGAACACAAACAGGGGGAGTGGGAGAGGGAGAAGCAGGTTCCCGGGCTGAGCAGGGAGCCAGATGTGAGGCTCCAACCCAGGACCCTGGGATCATGACCTGAGCCAAAGGCAGACGCTTAATGACTGAGCCACCCAGGCGCCCCAATATGCCTGTCCTTTTTTTTTTTTTTTTAAAAGATTTTATTTATTCATATGTCAGAGAAAGAGCAGAAGCACAGAGAGCTGTAGGCAGAACAGGCAGAGCAGGCAGAGGGAGAAGCAGGCTCCTGGCTGAGCAAGGAGCCCGATGTGGGACTCGATCCCAGGACCCCGGGATCACGACCCGAGCTGAAGGCAGATGCCCAACCAACTGAGCCACCCAGGCGTCCCATACCTGTCCTTTCTGTATATGGCTTATTTCACTTAACACGTTTTCAAGGTTCATCCAAGTTGTAGCAGGTGTCAGCACTTCTTTCCTTTTTATGGCTGAATAATAAATACTCCATTGTATGTACATACCACATTTTGTTTATCCACTCATCTGTTGATGGATACTTGGATTGTTTCTACCTTTTGGCTATTGTGAATAATGCTGCTATGAACATTGGTTTACAAGTATCTGTTTGAGCCCCCCCGTCAATTCTTTTGGGGATACACACATATATATACACACACACACACACACACACCCCTAGGGGTGGAATTGCTGGGTTATACAGTAATTGTGTGTTTATTTTCTGAGAAACTGCCAAACTGTTTTCCACACCTGTGGCACCATTTTACATTCTCACTGGCAATGCATGGGGCTCCAATTTCTCCACATATTCACCAACACTTGTTATTTTGTGTTTTTTTAAAACAATAGTTATGCTAAGGAGTATGAAGTATTAGCTCACTGTCATTTGATCTGCATTTCCCTGATGTCAGAGGTTCCAAGTAGGGATCATTTCTAAGTGAAATGATCAGAAATGTGGTTTAGGTTTTTCAAGGAACAGGGTAAAGCAGAGAAGATTTGAAGCAAAAAGAATCAGTTAAAATACCACAATAAACTTAATAAGAGGAAAATGGCCATAACCAGAGTGGTGGGATTAGAAAAGAAGTGGCGAATGAAAGCTATTTGAAAGGAAGAAACAAGAGGACTTGGCAATTGCCAGGATGGAGAAAAGCAGAGAAGAAGCAGACAGAGCTGAAGATGATGCTGAGAATTTGGAGCCTGAGCAATGGCAAGGATGGCGATACTGTTTCCTAAAAGAAGGAACTGTTGAGTAGGTTTGGTGAGAAAGGAGGCAGGAGTGAGTGCCTCTTTGAGGAGCAATCTAGCAGGCAATCAAAAATGTAACTCAAGCTCAGGAGAAGGGTTTAGATCAATCCAGCCAAGATTTTATTTTTTTAAAGATTTTATTTATTTGTAAGAGAGAGCACAAGCAGGAGGAATGGCAGGCAGAAGAAGAGACAGAAGCAGGCTCCCCGCTGAGCAGGGAGCCCGATGTGGTGCTCAACCCAGGATCCCTGTGATGATGACCAAAGCCAAAGGCAGACACTTAACCGACTGAGCCACCCAGGTGCCCCTAGCTAGGTTCTTCTAAACAAAGGTAAAAAATAAATAAATAAATAAATAAATAAAATTATGCCCTGGTTATGAACGAAATAGCTAAGGAAATTTGCATAAATAGGGAAAAGACACCAAAAGGCAACTTGGAGAATTCTTAGGATGCAAACTGAGTAAGGAATGGCCACTGAAAACCAAGGGAGTTAGTAATAATTGAGTGATAACTAAGAAAGGACCACATTTCAGAAAGAAGTAAGTAGTTACCAGTATCTAATGCTTTAGAAAAGGTGATCAGAATGAGGATTAACAAAAAAAGCTGTTTCCCAAAATGCTGATCTTTGAGTAAACAATGTCAAGAGGAAGAGAAGCTCTTGGACTCTGTAGGGAGAAAGGTTTAGGATAGAAAAGATATACTTAGTAATTGATAAAACAAAGTTTTTGAGGGAATGAGATTAACAAAGGAAGGAAGCAAAAAGGATCTGCGTTGAAAAGGAAGAGGGACTTCTTTCTATGATCCCGGAGGGAAAGAAAATGGGACAATTCAAGGAAGAAAAAGTCTGAGTGGGAAAGACTCAATTTGAGAGTCAAGTATCTGAAGGGGGTTTCAGATAATCTTTAAAGAATCTAGTGAAATCCAGGAATTATATGCCAAACGTATATGCTCTTGCATTTTTCCATTGCCTAACATCCCCTTCCCAGGAAAAAGGCTAAAAACCAAACTTTAGAGTCTTTTAGCTCTGAAATATTTTTAATTAAAAAAAAACAACTGTGTAAGGTGGTTTACAAAGTTCTAGTTGGATATCTATCTGGTTATATGTGATTTATAGCTCTGTAGAGGATTTGAACTGTTAGCAATTCTACTGCTGACAAGCAGGCCCATGCCCAAAGAGAGGCTTCAATAATGAACAGCTTTTCTGAACTGCACACAAAATGTATTAGCTAAGCCGTTTTACCTAGATAAGATGTTTAAACTGCAAGTTGAAATTTGGTAGTATCAGTTTTTTAAAAAAGCCAGTCACACGCAATGTATCAACTTGTCAAGACTTCTTCAAATAGTTTTAAAGATTACAATTACCAATATGGCTTAGTGCTAAATAAAAACTAGAAACTCAAGTTATATTTTCTTTTTTCCAGTTCAGCCATAAGTTAAGTGTAAAGTTCTATGCAAACCCCTTCACTACCCTGTCCTATTTTCCCCTCTGTCAAATGACACAGAACTGCAAGCTTGCCAAGGTCCCAACTAAGATAACCAAATAGACAAGAATAAATGTATAGGATGTATAAAGGCTACCTTGAAAACCAATAAAAACTAAATTAAGAACATTACTGACAAACATGATTTATTCCAGTAAGCAACCCAAACTAGTGACCTATGCACCATTCATATGATTCTCTGGAATGTTTAGACAACTAACATCAACAAGCAGCTAAGACACTGATAAGACAGCAAAAGTCTGGCAAAAAACAAAAAAACCCAAACCCAAACACTGGGCAGCAAGACGACCAATACTTTAATTTCAAAGGTAAAACCACTATTTATTACCAATATGCGAGCATGAAAGCAGAACCGGGAGGTCTACTTGTCACATGTCTATCTGGCTCATTCTTCCCTTTCAGTTACCTTTGCTAACCCTTCCCTTCGCAGGCATGGACTCCAACAAAATCTCTTAAAGCATCTCCCTCTTCCAGACTCTCAAACTCCTAATACAGCTCATAGAGCACAGGTGAGGTGTGTCTTCCTAAAGGACCATTTGTCTTTTTTTTTTTTTAAGATTTATTTATTTATTAATTTGACAGACAGAGATCACAAGTAGGCGTGGCGGGTCGTGGGGGGGGGGGGAAGAGTAGGCTCCCTGCTGGGCAGAGAGTCTGATGAGGGGCTTAATCCCAGGACCCTGAGACCATGCCCTGAGCCGAAGGCAGAGGCTTAACCCACTGAGCCACCCAGGCGCCCCTAAAGGACCATTTGATAAGGCACTCCTGGCATTAAAACTACTTAGTGATTTCCCCTTAACTTGAATTTCCTTACTTTATATCCAAGGCCCCCTCCAGTTTTAGCACAACTTTCTCAGTTTAGGCTCACAAAACTCATCTCCCACTTAGTGCCACGATCCATCTGGCCTTACCTACTGTTCCTTAATGTGCAGTAGGCCTTCACATTTCTTACGACAGTCCCTTGACCCCTTCCTCTTCCTCCAAATGAGACCCAGCTGAAATACCTCCTTTGCTTTCAATGTAGCTTAAAGCTACAAATATTTATAGAATGTTTTCTATGTTACAATGTACTAGAAGCAGTGGGAGATGCAAAGATGAGGAAGTCCTTCAGGAGCTTAGAAAAGAGAAGAAAAAACATAGACAAGCTCACAAATGAGAATATCCCGGAAGGACAGAGACTAATCAAGATCTTTCAATTCTTTCTTCTCTGCAGTACTTGTCTCAAAAAAAAAAAAAAAATTATACTCATCTCTTGGGTAAATTTTGTTCTTTATATAACTCTATCATTTATTCGAAAGTAGCCCAACCAGGATATCAATCAAAAGTAGGCTAATGTTAATGAAACTGGAAAAAGCCATTGCTTTTTGTTTAGTCTCTTAGAACAGAAACAGTATCTAAGAAATATGGTACCTTATAGTTCCTGGATTTTCCCCATTAAACACTGAGAAAGGTTGCCTGGCTTTCTTTCTCTTCCCTTAAAATATACCCAGGCTATCATAATGTTAACTTCCTTATAAAATAACCTTGACCCTCACCACTGCACTCTAAAAACTGTAATATTCTTTCCATATTGAGTATACAGCTTTTCGGCCGCAGAAAGTTTCCAATATATGTAACATTTACCATACATTTTGCAAGGAAAGGAACATTTAAACCACTTTTCTCTCCCATATATCCTCTAGAGTTTTATTTATTTATTTTTTAAAGATTTTACTTATTTGTCAAAGCACAAGCGAGTGAGCACACAAGCAGGGGGAGCGGCAGGCAGAGGGAGAAGCAGGCTCCTGCAGAGAGGGTAGCCCAATGCGGGACTGGATCCCAGGACCCCAGGATCATGACCGAAGCCCAAGACAGCTACCAACCTACTGAACCACCCAGGTGTCTCTATCCTCTAGAATTTGAGAATTCGATGTTACTCCAACCAACTTTTACAGATGAAAGAAATTTTAAAATCAATCATTCTAACTTCTATCACAATTCAGGCCACACTTATTTTTAAAAAAATGAATGTACATTAAATGGTGACATTAAAACACTATAAACTAAGGGGAATGATCCACTCAACTTTCTGCACATGAGGTCCTCCCCACGCACAAAAAACAGAACCCAAATCAAACCACCGAAAGAAAATCCACAGGCCTAAAATACCAAATTTATATTTTTTCAGAACTTAGTGCCATAACTAATCATATACTTGATCAAATTAATGCCATTCAAGAACATTTTAGAAACTGTCATCGCATAGAGAAAAGAGATTACATATTTGTCTTCTGCAGCCAGAAATTGACTTATATCAAGTATTCATGAAAGACTCTAATTAGAGTAGATTAGAAAACAAAAGTTTTAAATCTAAAGTAGAAGATGTGTCAAGGAAATGGGAAATGGGGCTGCACACAGGTGGTTCATTCAACAACCACAGCCCTTTTTTCCTAGCGTATATATATAAGCACTTGCAGGAGGTGGTAACTTTAAAGACTTTACACTTCTTAGTGTTCCTGACTCCAAAATTAAAACACTGCCTATGGAAACACCATCACTTTGCTTTCCAAAAATAATTTCGGATGCTTAAGATAAAAGGCTAATTTTATCTTCAAATGTGTATGTATGTACTATGTGTTGGTTAACAAAACAAACTCAGACTAGGTCATTACAGGAGTGGGGTGAAAACTTTCCCGACTAAAGGATTTCCTTAAATGATGAACTTGACAAGTTGCAGACGTTCTTCTTTATCATTCTGGATACGAGAACAACAGCAATTTTTATTTGACAGAGGACAGATTCATTTAAGGACTAAGTAAAGTCTGGAAGCTTTGTTCTAATAACTGCGTAACTGTTGTTTAACAATTGATTTTAATAAGGTGACCAGTCTTAAGAGTTACGTCTACAAGAGCTTTATTAATTCAAAGGTCTTTAGCTTTTCCCGCTGTTTCTTTTGTGTTGCTGAGGTGATAAAAAGGACAGGACATTCTAAACGGGGGAAGACAAATAGTACACACACACACAAACAAACACACCTTGCAAACGGCTGTTCAGTTTTGTGGCCAGATTTTTCAGAGCCTTCACTACCCTAACCCTGGTCAAGCCCGGAAAGCCCTGGGAAAGGGAAGTCTGGTCGCTCGGGCTAGAAGCGAGAGGTCGCTTTCCCCAGCCCCGGCCGGGTGCCAGCCCAGCCAAGCGGACCCTCTCCTCCTGCTCCTCTTCCTTCTCTCCTCCCCGCACTGGGACGCTCTCTCTTGCTGCTCGGCCCCAGCACCAGTGCCCCTGAGCCTGGGAGACAGGAGTCGGGCGCCGGGTTTCCCCCACCCCCTCGGCCTAGGTCCCCAGAGGACCCCCTTCTCCTGTAACCCAGTACCAAAGGAAAAGGGTCGAAGCGGGCGAAAACCGCCATAACCGCCACACAACCCTCGCCCCCGCGGGGCCTGCCCTGGGGCCCAGCCCGGCTCTTGACACTCACCTGCCTCCCCCGGCGGCCCCAGCCCCGGCTCCCGCGGCCCCACCGCCGCCAGCTCCCGCTCCTGGCCGCAGCGCCATCTTGCTCCGAGCCGGCCGCCGCCACCTTACAAGCAGCTGTCAGCTGAAGACAGCCACTTCCGGGGCGAACGCCAGCCCCTCCACGCCGCGGACTGGGCGACGGGGCGGAGCCGTGCGCCCACGTGACCCTCCGCGCCCCGGGGAGGCGTAAGGTGGCGCGCCCTCGTCACGTGGCCCGACCGCTGCCGAGGGTACTGCGAGAGCGATTCTAGTTCTGGGGTTACCCGGGCGGCTCGGGAGAGCTGATTCATTCTCTGGCAAGGGCCTCGGAGGGACCGGCTGGTGGCCGAGCGGCAAAGCGATGTCCTTCGGTTTGAAAAACCGTCATGTTGGTTGGTGGAAAGAGGAGATTGAATCCTGCTTTTCAAACTGGAATGAGGGATGTACGGATATTCTTTTATTCTTTTTACACGTAAAGAATAGGTGGATCCTGGACCCTCCTTTGATAGCTTCACAGAGCTGATCAGTGAGCACCTCTCTTTTTCCCGAGAACTTGCTAGCTTCCTCTCGGCACCCACCCCAGAAGATGAAGGTGTTTGAAATTCGGTAAAGCAGCCTAGCTCAAATAAACCTATAACCCGTATACAAAACCTTCAACGCGCATCGTTCATGTGTTTGGTTCTGCCACCACGCTACCCAATAATCCCAGCTTTCCCTATATTTGTAAGCAGGGGCAAAATGGTGTTTGGAAAACAGTTCATTACTCTGAACTTACCTCGATATATATCCATATATATTATGTCACGTATAATACAAAATCTGGGCATATTTTTACTTTTTTCCCCTACTCGAACTACCGTAAGTAAAATACAAAAGTCCAAGGCTAACCTTTTCAAGCCTTCAAGCAGTTTGCTTATTAGCGAGTAGTGGATAATTAGTTTTACCTTTCACTCTTGCCCCAAGGCTTTTACACGGAAACCATTTGTAATAATAGTTATCTTATTGGGCACAAATCACTAGTCAGGAACCATACCGAATTTTTTCAAATCCTCAGTGTCCCTAGGAGTGAGTATTGGCATTTTGCGGATGAGAAAACCAAGGTTTAAAGAAGTTGTAATTTGCCCCGGTCATAGAGTTGCAAAGCAGCTGCACCAGGATTCAAACCCAGGTGTTTCACATAAAAGTCCTTACTCATTTCACTAGCGCAGCTGCTAGTGAATAATTCAATTATCATGTATTCTCTTTTCACAACGGTCTACCAATTTAATTTCTTCTTTAGGTGAAACTGAAATTTCTGTATAGTCCCAATTGATTAAAAGTGCTAAATTCAGTATTAATCCATTGACAAGGCAAGTTAATACTGGTGTATATAGCCACCGTTACTTAAGGATGGGTAGTTACACAGGAGAAAATACTCACAAGCAAATGAAGGGAGTATTTTATCAGGATCACAGATGTGATCTCGTTTCTGCCATGATACTTTGTTCTCCTTTGCCTGTGGATTCCTTCGTCAGCTAGACTCAGCACAGGTCAGCCTTCCATGGTGTTAGGTGCCATCCTCTGATGCTCCAACATGTTGGCATTATGCTTAACAAGGCATTTGCCTGCCACACTATTTGTTCCTTTACTCTATACCCACCACTACGCTCTAAGGGCACAGACTATATTATTAAGCCTTGTATTCCTAACCAAATACATCATGTTTGTTTAAGGAATATTTGGCATTAATTTATAACATGGCAGGCACAGAGGTAGGCACTTCCGATACTGGGACATAGTTGGTATTACTCCGAATCTCACACATGAAAAAACAGAAGCTCTGAGAAATTAAAGAACCTATTCAAAGTCATACAGCTGGCAAGAGATGGCCCCATCACAACTACCTCCAGGATATACAGAGTCAAGGATGTTTGCAAGAACAAAGAAAAGTCACATGCTTGTATTTGTTTTTTTACACCGTGTAGCAAACGGTCTCCTTTTACATAAATTCTGAAGATGAACAATGTGTCTCATTTAAAATACTCAAGTTGGAGTATCTGCCCTGACATTAGGATAAAAGGATGAGAATAAAGGAAATTAGTATGTTTTAATTCAAATGCTACTAAGATTTATATCCCAGTATTGTAATAGTATTGATAATAACTACCATTCATGTCAGGTGCCATTCTAAGTACCTTCCATGTATGAAGTAAACATTTTTTTTTAAGGCAGGCTTTTTTTTTTTTTTTTAAGATTTTACTTATTTTGTCAGAGAGAGAGAGAGAGAGAGAGAGAGCGAGAGCGTGAGTGAGTACAGGTAGGCAGAGGCAGAGGGAGAAGCAGGCTCCCCACAGAGCAAGGAGACCGATATGCGACTCAGTCCCAGCATGCTGGGATCATGACCTGAGCTGAAGGCATCCACTTAACTGACTGAGCCATCCCGGTGTCCCTGAAGTCAATTTTTTATTCCAACTGTACAAAAACTAGCAACTAAGAAAAATCTGCTAACAGTGAATAGTCTCCATCACTATGTAAGCGTAACTCTTTACCTTTGGCAGAGACCTGTTTACTAAATGCATGCAGGGCCATAAAGCCTCAGGAAAGACAAGCTGTAAGAGAATGCAGCCTCAGGTGTATCAAGTAACAGGAACATTCTTTCTTATCAGGATAAAGTGTTTATCGGTTTTTGAGCAAAGTCATCTTGAATGGAAAGAGACAGGAAAGAGTATGATTAAATGATGGAAAATGGAAGAAAGGGAATGGCTGACCATAATCTTGTAGCTGCAACATTAGGACAGGTAGGGTATGAGATGAGCTCTTTTACCAATGAAGTATAAGGATATTTAATAGACCAAAGAATTTAAAATCCTAGGGAACTTGAGTAACCAGCCACAGAAGAAGCTCTTTGTTGTGACTCATACCACAAAAGGCCATCAACAAATTAAGAAATAGTAAAATAAAGAAAGCAATAGGTATCTTCTTGGTAGACAGCCTGTGCTGCTTCTTGTCCATTCAAAAAAAAAAAAAGTGAGGGTGGTGTTGATTGAAAGGGGGCATTTAATCTCAAGACTTTATTTTAAAATTTGGTTCCAGATGCCTCCCCACAGCATACATCACACCTTCCTTCACACTGAAGGGAAAAATCCTTCAGAGCTCACCACATTTGGCTGTTGTTCTTCTATAAGAAGTATTTCTCCGCATTCACACCACAGAAATGTGAATGAATGTGATTTCCATTGTGTCATCATTTAAAAGTCACCTATAAATTGAAATCTGACATGATGCATCGATAGTTTACGATCATTTTTCATCAGTCCCACTTTCTTGTAGTTGATTTCAAATGTTACAGGTGATTACAGGATTTGAAGTATTTCATGAAAACAACATTCATGCTGGGGTCATGAAGTTCCACTTCTGATACAGTCTTTTAAAAAGTCTGCTTTTAACTTTTGTCTTCAAGAGCTACTTTCTTCTTGCTGTTCTGACCAGGGACCTTTTTCCTGTGACAAGAAAATTAAAGAAAGCTGAATCCAAAATTCTAGATATATGTACTTTCTAAAGCTCTGCCAGTTTAAAAAACATTTCCTGAAACCTGTCTAATCAAGTATACGAGGCACTAGGAACAAGAGGATGCATTAGACATGGTTTCGGACCTTTAGGACACCACAATCACCTAAGTGAGACAGAAACATCACCGTACACTACACTACAACCTGGTATAAAAGATGGAGTCTGACTCTGAAATTACTAATAACAAGAGCTCACACTGATTAAGTGCTAGACACTGTTGTAAGTGCTTCATATGTATCAGCTCAGATAATCTTCCTAACTTAGGAAGAAGATTCTAACATTACCCTCATTTGACAGATGAGGAAAATGAGGCAGAGTGGTTGAATAACTTGCTGATCATCACACACTGATAATAAATGTGAGATATGAACCCTAACGGTATGATTTTAGAGTTTAGTGAATGCCATTAATTAAGTTAACGGAGGAAAAGGAAGAACGTTGGGAGAAAATAATCAATGTTTGCATTCTACAATTTAGTAAGGCAAAGTTCCTGGATGTATACTAACTTATTTAATCCTCAACCAATCTTGAGGTAGCAGAGTTTGCATGATTTACGTACTTATTTCTATTATACACGGGGAAATGACCTGTCCAAAGTCACACAGGAAAATGTGGTATGAGAGCCAATCCTTCTAAGTCCAAATCCAATTTTTCCCTCCATTCTACCAAGCTGAGTTTGAAGTGACTGATGTGAGGTCCACCAGGCAACAGGATTCAGGTTTATATGGAAAGCTGGGCCCGGACATATGGACATCAGAGTTCTCAGCAAGGTATGGGTAGGATCATTAAAGGACCATCTAGAGTAAAAAGGTAAGCTGGAGTTGGATCAAGTGTTGTTTACGTGCTCTATAGAGAAGGCTGGCTTTTTTTTTTTTTTTTAATTTGACAGACAGAGATCACAGGCAGGCAGAGAGGGAGGAGGAAGCAGGCCCCCTGCTGAGCAGAGAGGCCAATGTGGGGCTCAATCCCAGGACCCTGGGATCACGACCTGAGCCGAAGGCAGAGGCCTTAACCCACTGAGCCACCCATGTGCCCCGAGAAGGCTGGCTTTTAAATGTGAAACAATGGAGATGACCACAGCATTTTAAGTGGGGGGCTGAAGTGACAAGATTTATATCAAGTGTCCTCAAAGTGTAAGTGCAGCTAAGTTTTAACACCTCAAGTGTAAATACTACAAACTTATAAAAATCAACATTCAAAGTATAATTCTTTAAAATATTGTTGTTTCTTATTAAAATTCAACATAGCCCCATCTTAATACTATAAATGATTTCTGATTTTTTGTTAAAACTTTCATCAGCTGCTGGTCAGTGCCTGAGGAGATTACACTTCCAATTCTAGCTTTAAGATCACACACAGAATAAGGTTCTGAAGAATACACAACAGTTCTGTTACAGCCGCAAGAAAAAGTCTAATAAGGAAGATCAGGTGACCAAGGTGGCCAAGCAGGGTGACCATCTCTTACCAATCCACTGATTTAATAAGTGTCAGCCAGAAACCTTTGCCACAAAATAAATTCAAATAAAGAATGTTCTTAATACTAAGAACTAACAAAAATGAGTACGTATAGACACAATTAAAATTTTTAAGCTTTCAAATGATATTTTTGTAAGTCTGTTGCATTTATTCTTCCCAAGTTATTAAAGCTTAAAACTGCACTAAAACTTTGGGACACTGTGTACACTCTATATCCTTGAACTAAACGTTACTTCTCATAGTCAAGACAAAATGTCAAATAAGATTCTTGTTCCACTTAGAAGGAAAGTGCATGCCAGTTTTCATGACTTTCTTCACTGTGTCCCCTCCGTATGCCTAAATTTTACCTGTACTTAAAAATCGTTCTAGCTCCTTGAAGCTTTTTTAACTATACCAATTCAGAATATTTGTCATCTCCAAACTTATATTTTATTTAAAAATTATTCTCTAATGTTTTTTAATGTATACTTATCTCCTTTCCCTGACTCTAAAGGGGTCTCATTTTAGATTCATTCACATACCAAAGCACCTGGCAGGAGAAAAGGTAGTTGGTAAATGCCTACATTTTATATATATTATATACAAACTGGTACTGGTAGAATTTGAAGAGTGTTATTTTCCTTAAATACTGTAAAGAGCAGTACAGGTTAGCATGGTCTTGATTACCTCTATTAAAAGATAGTCCTGTGTGTATGCTAAGAAGAAAAAAAAATCAATGCTTTAACATCCTCCTAAAACTCAGCTAAACAACTACAAATTTACTCAAGTCATACTTTCTAGAAGTGTTACAGTGTGCTTCAGGATAAGCCTAAGACTACACTGAAATCCTGCCTAGAATGGGGAGCTTCAGGGAAGATTCCATCAATGTGAGTCAAGAGCCCTCACCATCTCAGCGGTATGTCCTGATGTAGGCTGTGTGGAGCTGGTGTGGAATGCAATATTAATTCAAAGTGAACTGAAATCATTCTTTCAAAGATGGAAAAAAACAGATCATTACAAGTTCCTAAATCACAAGCAACCTAAAATATATTATTTTTTTAAAATTCTATAACTGACTGAACCTATCAATTCTACTTCAAAAAATTCATCCTAAGGAGAAATAAAGCCTACTATAACCATATGACAGTCAACAGTCACTTTTCTCGTATATACTTACCGTTTATTCTTAGCCTTTTCTAAGAAATATTTTGGAGTTGTACTAATGCTTTCCCTTTCCAATGGCTTCTTAATCATCTTTTTCTTTTGTTTGCTGAAAGTTATAAAAAGA
The DNA here is from genome assembly GCF_963455335.1 of Martes martes. Lineage (NCBI taxonomy): Eukaryota > Metazoa > Chordata > Mammalia > Carnivora > Mustelidae > Martes > Martes martes. The sequence goes on along the minus strand of NC_137904.1, from coordinate 28,509,647 downwards.
GAAAAGAATGAAATTCAGTAGAACTTACCTGAATAAAGAGTGTAAGCTAAAACTAGTTTTGATTGTTGATCACAAAATTAGGTGACACTATAACCACTTTAAAATGCTGATTACCCAACAGCATTTAGAGATAACCCCAAGGGATTATAAATTTGATCAATTTTTTAAAAAGGTACTGATTATGATTTAAATATGTCCTGTATCACACTTATCTCCTGTGCCAACAAGCATTAAGGTTTGATTTGGGGCAATTAACTGCTTTTTATCAGTTTTATGAACTAAAATAAATTCTAAGCTTATTTCACTTATATTGAGTAATTTAAAAAAAATCTGAGTACTTAACATTTCGAGAATGAAAAAACTGACAAGGAAGACATATTCACAGGTATTTAAAAAGGAAAATTTTTATCTTAGAATTTCTAAAAGTAGTAGTATTGCTAGAACTGTAATTGTAAGAGTGTGAAAGCAAGAAAGCATATGTGGGGGGAAAGGGAGAGAAAGAGAGGGGGAGATCTAAGTAAATTAAAGATTGTACCTTAGTAGTTTTTGGAAACCTTTTATGTATTCTGGCACAGGACATCCGGCTTGCTGTATAACATTGGCAACACTGGAAAAGGAACCCATAAACATAAATTTGTATCTGATCAAATTGATGTTTACATACTTAAAACCTCTGTAAAATTCGAGAGGAATGAAAACTACACACATGAGAAAGTAATCCAGTACAGTGTTCTGCTATAAATGATCACCAGATGTAAGAACACTAGATTGTTGAGAGGACTGTCTGCTAGACTGAAATTGATGTGCCTGCTGATGAGTAATTTTACCTAGCAGCTATTTTTGCTCAACATTTACCAAGCCCTGAAAAGCTGACCCAATCTTGGATAAGGACACTGACCAGAAATTATTAGATGATAGTGCTTACTATGCACCTGGCACTGTCTTAGGCTTTTTACGTGTAGTGACTTACTCAATCCACTCAAAAACCCTTCACTAATGAAATACTATCCTTATCCCCCTTGCCCGGATGGAAAAACCATGAGAGGCATGGTTATGTTGACATGGAGGTCATCAGATTCACATGCTTGGGAGTTACTGACGAGATGGAAGTGAATCTAGACTTTTGGGATAGACTCCCCTACACATGAACGTGTAAAGTCAGCTGAAAGGATACCCAAGGCTGATGACAAAGCCAAGGTTCAGAAGGCACAAATCAAAGTCTTTGCCAAAACTGATAAACACAACAAAGTACAAACAGCCTTTGACCATAACTCAATTTCATTTGTTAGAAATGCAAAGTACTATCAATTATCACCAGTCTAAAATTATTGTAGGCAGCCAAAATGTAGGAAACTCAGCATTTATTTTAAGATCTATGATGCTGGGCTAAATTAAGACCCAAGATTCTAAAAGTGCATGTGTTACCCAGGCTTCAAAGAGCTACAACTGAATAATATGGGGAGTGTGTTACTGAAACAGATTTCCTAGGACTAAATATAAAACTCCATCTGCCCAGAAGAGTAAAGAGAAGGATGCACCACGGTAAGGGATAATTTTGACTGGGCTGAAGAGACTCGGGTTAACTTTATTCACCAATCCAAAAACTTCACTATTACATTGCGAGTAATATTAACCAATGGCTATTGGGAGAATCCTGTGAATCTGAAATTTAATAATGAACATTCCATTATGAATACTTCCAAATTCTAGTAATGAAAGGGCAAAAACAAAGCCCTCTGATTTTTCCTTTCATCACAGCTAAAATCTGGTTGACTAATGCTATAACAGTATTTGGGACTTGTCCATTTTAACTGTGTGTGCATACAAGAACATGAAGTGGTCTTGCCATCTTAATACGACGTTAGTTTTCCAAATTTACTTTTTTTTTTTTTTTAAAAGATTTTATTTATTAGAGAGAGAGAGAAAGAGAGACAGCGAGAGAGGAACACAGCTGGGGGTGTGAGAGAGGAAGCAGGTTTCCTGCTGAGCAGGGAGCCTGTGTGGGGCTTGATCCCAGGAACCTGGGATCATGACCTGAGCCGAAGGCAGCCGCTTAATGACTGAGCTACCCAGGTGCCCCCTAATTTACCTTCTTAATAATGGTTTATCATCTTCAGTGAAAAATGTAACAGCTTTTCCTTTATGCCCCGCTCTTCCCGTTCGACCTAAAAAAAACCCAGACCATAAAAAACACTTTTCTGGGGAAAGGGAACGTCAAGATTCACATATAAGTCACTGGCTTTTCACTAAAATGAGCACTACAAAATGAGCACGTATGAAGGGAAGGAGTAAGTGCAAGACAGACGAGTAGTGCCGGGGTGTCAGCGGGCAGAGGGGTAAGCAGCAGGAGAGACAACTCACCTATCCTGTGGATGTATTCCACTGAGCTCGTTGGAAAATCATAGTTGATCACCAAGTTCACACCTTTAAAATCAATCCCGCGGGCCAGCAAGGCTGTACAAATAAGAACCCAGATTTTTCCAGCTCGGAAGCTGTGGACTGTGTTATCTCGCTGGTTAATAAAACACATGTTAAATATTTTAGTACTACTCTGGGAACAGAAAACAAGTACTTCATAAATCCCATGCCAATATTTTAAAGTTTAATAGTTCTTTATCACTTTGAAAATATACACTTGACTTTACCTGTTGCTGTGTTCTGTCTGCATGAATAACATCTACATTAATACCTTCATATATGAGCTCATGAAAAAGTTCTTTAGCCCTTTCGATGGACTGTACAAAAACAAGAACAGGAGGATTGAAACCCTACAAGAAAGAAGGCAAAATCAGCACATATAACCCATAATCAAGAATACAATCACAGTATTTCGTATGATTTTAGTTCATAAAAGAACCCAATTCAATTTAGTGTACCTTTTATTGCCAAATTTCTCAGTGGTCTACATCTGCCTCCATCTTCTTCACCATCCATTCTCTATACAACTTGACTCTAATTTCCACCTTGCTAATTCCAACAACCATGTCTAATTAATCCCCTTTACCTTTCTATAATGACAGATGCTCAGTCCCTAGAATAATCATCTCTTGGCTTCTGTGCCTCAGAGATTTTAACATTCCACTAAAATGCAGTAACTTTTATTAATTCACTGTTTATCCTAACTGTGGATATTCCTCTAAAGCTTAGTCTTTGGTTCTCTGTTCTCTCAATATAGTCATTATCTTAATATGTTAAATATAATCTCAGTTATCAACTACCCTCTCCAAGCAGATGATTTTTACATTTCTATCATCAAACCCCACCTCTTCCTCAAACTGGCTTTCTCTATTTTCAACTGCTCTATTAGGGTTTAACCTTTTTATCTTGGTTCGCAAGCTCCCCTTTTGAAATCTAATAAAGCTGTAAAGCTTCCTAATAGGCAACCATTCATTCACACAAAATCTAACACACAACTTCAGAGGGTTCACAGACCTCCTAAGGCTAGATAGAAATCCCTGATGTATAATCTCCATGTGAGTATCCATGTGAAAAGCCTTAAATTTCCTAGTGCCAAATGATACCTTTAAGAATATTAATGAAACAAATGTACATGACATTGTGTGCCAAGCACTATTCTAAGTACTATGTCTGTATTAATCATTAATACTAAAACAATTCTATGAGAGAGATATTATTTCCATTTTACAGATGAGGAAGCTGTGAGGTTAATTTGCCTGAAGCTAGAATTCCAACTCAGGTTGTCTGGCTCCAAAGTTTAAGCTCTTAACCACTTCTGTAGTCACCAGGTACTTGCAAACACCTTTTCCTTTCATCCTCCAACTATTCTTAACATTCCACCATTGAGGCTGTCACCCTCATTTCTCTCATTTATTTCCTCTTCATCTCTAACCAGCCTAATTTAACAACCTACTGACTGGTTTCTTTACTTTCAGTCTCTTGCCATTACATTTTATGTATCACTGTTTAAGTAATTTTCCTTAAAATTCTTCAAATGTCCAGTGGTTTCTCTCTCTCTTTTTTTTTAAGATTTTATTTATTTATTTGACAGAGAGAGATCACAAGTAGGCAGAGAGGCAGGCAGAGAGAGAGGAGGAAGCAGGCTCCCCGCTGAGCAGAGAGCCCGATGTGGGGCTCGATCCCAGGACCCTGAGATCATGACCCGAGCCGAAGATAGAGGCCTAACCCACTGAGTCACCCAGGTGCCCCTCCAGTGGTTTCTCTTAATGTGATCCCAACTTTCCTGTACAACCTGATCTTCTTTAATTCTCACCATAAACTCTTTGCCTTAGATAGGTAACCTCTTCATGAGTCTCTAAACCCACTGTGTTTCCCTCTACTGCTTGGAATATTCCAGCTGCTCCTCCAACCATCAACTTCCCACAGATCCTTCCAAGGCCCAGATTAGTAGCATCTCCTCCAGAAGGCTTTCCCCAACTGATTAACTTATGCTATGTGGGTGCTTAAGAGAAATACTCTATAGCCTCTTATGACACTTTACTGCAAACTATGTTAACACAAGTCTATTCCTTTTATCCCCTAAAAAAGACTAAATTCTAGAGGCAGGGCTTAAGATTTCTATTTGTTTTATTTTCCCCTGCCCTAACCCCTCAGTTAACTTCTGATTATGGCTTCTACTCAATACTTACTTAAGGGATAAAAAACAGAAAACCACACTCGGTGTCCTAATTATTCTACAATGCTCCTAGAGTTCTAGAAGAAACCAGCAGAGGGACTGGGGGAGATGAAGGGAACCAATACAGATGGAGATGTGGAAAAAGGAGGCTTCTAGGGCATCAGGTAGGTTTTTTCCTAGCCTACCCTGAGCTGGAACAGAAAACTTACCATAATCTAAGTGGTGAATCTCTCCACTTGGGACAACAGATGACTCAATGTTTTCAAGAATTTACCTCTAGATTACTAAATATGATATAGGAATAGTGCTCAGCCTCCTACCAGTCACATAAGGTTTAATGAACTTAATCAAAATTCAAGAAGATAGCCCAAATATACCTTTTTAACAAGTTCTCTCATGGCCAGAAGTTTCCCAGTCTCAGACCCAACAAAGAGAAGCTCTTGTTCTACAGTATCTACTGCAGAATTCCTGAAAAGAAAACATACTTTGCAGATTGCAAGGGCCAATTTTTGCTTTTCCTCCCAAATTCTAAATAAATGAAAAAATTTACACATAACCCCAACAGAATCAAGTTTTCCATTGTCAATATAAGCATTTAATCATTTATACTTCAATATGAAGACAAAGTTACTTATTTATTTTGAAGTTGAATTTAAGTAATCTCTACACCCAACACGGGGCTTGAACGCATCACCCTGAGATCAAGAGTCGCATATTCTGACTGAGCCAGGCAGACACCCCAAAGTTATTTTTATTTTTTTATTTTTTATTTGTTTTTAAAAAGATTTGCTTGAGAGAGAACGTGCATGCATGCACAAGGGGAGGAGCAAAGGGAAAGGGACAAGCAGACTCTGCATGGAGCCTGACTCAGGGCTTGACCCCACAACCCTGAGACCACGACCCAACCTGAAACCAAGAATCAGATGCCCAACTGACTAAGCCACCCAGGTGTCCCCCAAAGTTATTTTTAAATGTTTTATTCTAATTATAAAAATGTTATCTAAAGAAAACTTGAAAAATATGGAAAAATGTAAGAAGTAAAACAAATTGTCCATAATTCTACCATTTTAGAATAAATTGTGACATTTTGTTGTAGTCTAAGTCATATATTTTCCTGTATCTAATTATTTACTTAAAAGAAGTTTCTAAAAATAAAATTACTGGATAAAAAAATGCGAATATTTTTAAGGTTATTAAATGTCTGAGTTTTTCTTAATGATTAATAAGAGTTTTGTTTTGTTTTGTTTTTTATAAGAGTTTTTTTAATAGACAGTTGGGGGTGAGCTTTAAAAGGTTTTATAAACACTAATAAGATGCTGTAGTACAGGGGTGCCTGGGTGGCTCAGTCGGTTAAGCGTCTGCCTTCAGCTCAGGTCATGATATCAGGGTCCTGGGCTTGAGCCCCATGTCAGGCTCCCTGCTCAGCAGGGCGTCTGCTTCTTCTTCTCCCTTCTCCCTCTCCCTCTGATCCTCCTCCCCGTTTGTGCTGTCTCAAATAAACAAAATCCTTAAAAAAAAAAAAAGTTGTTGTAGTACATTACACTGTACCATAAATATTTTTTCCCTCTGTCTTCATATTTATGGTGTATTTGTTCTTTCCTTTTATAAACAGAAGTTTTAAGTTTAAAGTATTTTTTATTGTTCCATTTGGCTTCTTTTTTATTTAATATGGTATTTCTAGCACTTTTAAAAAGAAATCATTTATTTGAGAGAGATAGGAAAAGAGTGAGAGGGAACACAGAGGAGAGGGAGAAGCAGGCTCCCCACTGAGTAGGGAGCTCGATGCGGGGCTCAATTCCAGGACTCTGGGATCATGACCCGAGACAAAGGCAGACACTTAATTGACTGAGCCACTCAGGTGCCCACAAGCACTTTTTCATAAAGCTATAGTCTTCATACTTATCATTTCAGGGGTTTCATATTATTCTATCACGTGGCTATATTATACTTTCCTAACACACTAGTCTACTAGTGCACATTCATTTAGTATAAAATGCTTCCCCCCCATTTTTTTTAAGATCTTATTTATTTATTGGACAGACAGAGATCACAGGTAGGCAGAGAGACAGGCAGAGAGAGGAGGAAACAGGCTCCCTGCTGAGCAGAGAGCCCTATGCGGGGCTCAATCCCAGGACCCTGGGATCATGACCCGAGCCGAAGGCAGAGGCTTTAACCCAGTGAGCCACCCAGGCGCCCCGCTTCCCCCAAAATTTTTAAAAAGGATTATAAATCAACTGGCTCAGTAACATAAGCTTCTTCCTCTATGGTCCTACTTAATTAAGCCATCAAAGAAACTAAATCTTCTGGGTGGCTATAGAGTTCATGTCACACTTTGTGGGTAGATGGGAAAAATCAAGTGAAAACATAATGACAGAAATACTAATATGACAATTTGAGAAATCTCCCTTTGGATTATTCTAAAATAGAAAATCCTTGGGGTGCCTGCGTGGCTCAATCAGTTAAGTGTCCAATGCTTAATTTCAGCTCAAGTCATGATCTCAAGGTTGTAAGATCGAGCCCCAGGTCAGGCTCTGCTGTGGGCATGGAGCGTACTTAAGATTCACCCTCTCCCTCTGCCCTTCCCCCTCACCTTTCTCTCTCTCTTCCTCTCTAAAAAAAAATAAATAAAATGGAAAATCCTTACTCAATCTTGACTTTAAAGAATACATGTCTTTCAGTAAAACTTTCCCTGTTATTAATCTAAGGCCAAAACAACTTATCTCGAGTGTTTAAAAAAAAAGGGGGCGCCTGGGTGGCTCAGTGAGTTAAAGCCTCTGCCTTCGGCTCAGGTCATGATCCCAGGTCCTGGGATCGAGCCCCGCATCGGGCTCTCTGCTCAGCAGGGAGCCTGCTTCCTCCTCTCTCTCTCTGCCTGCCTCTCTGCCTACTTGTGATCTCTGTCTGTCAAATAAATAAATAAAATCTTTAAAAAAAAAAAAAAAGACTTGCATTAAAAAAAATTGGGGATAATAGAGAAGAACAATTACCTTGCTCCAATGGATACCGTAATGACATTGTCCAGGTTGAGTTTGCACCACTGCTCAACATCATATGCAAAAGTTGCACTGAACATAGCTCTTCTGACCTTATGGGATGTGCAGGCCAGGAAAATGGAAGCCAGCTGGTCTCTGAACCCAGTTTTGCCATCTTCAAAGAGTTTGTCTGATTCATCTACTACCAGCCACTCTACACTGAGAAATAACATAACAACTTGTAGGTACTGAACTGGAAGACCCAAGACACTTCACTGACACTTCACTGAACTGTGGGGACACATGAAGTAGTAGTCAAACGATTATGCTACTTCTGAGATCTACACATTATACCAGAAAAAGGTAAAAGAAAAATCAGCAGGAAAAGGTAAAAACAAGATAAACATAAAGCAATGTTCTATTCCTTTAGCCTCAAAGAGATGAGATTCCATTAGCAACAACAGAGCTTCACATAAACCTTACAAACTCCATCACCATCGTTAAAAGAAGTGAAAACATCTGAATTCTGTACTAACTGCTTATCAGAATCTTTAACTTTCTTCCAGACCAGATAGTAACATTCCTATGAATTTAATGAAAACCATTATTCTTAGCACCAACACTGACTGAAAGCTGGCAGATAGCAAGCTCCAATGGGCCATAATACAAGTAGTCAAGGACAAAACAGAATCAACTAAATGAAAATACACAAAGTAGAAATTAAAATATTATCTGTACCTTGTTAAATCTATTCCTGGAGGATCTTGCTTTAATAAATAGATTAGTCGATTTGGAGTAGTCACAAGAATATCTATGGGAAAAACAAATGGTACACATTGCAAAAGCAAGATTCATCTCTCTTAAACAAGGGAATTAAGCCTCCTGAATGTCAGTGAAGAACCTGAAGAGGGGAGAGGAGGGGCAGGTCATACACTTGCTATTTTACTAGACCAACCCCACAAAAGTTCTTATTTGCAAGCTAATGTATGTACATATTTTTTAATCCATCATAGCACAAACTACTATATGCTTACTCTCTTTTTATTATGTTTGATCTGCCTTCTCAACTTCTAAGAGGCAAGAAGACTATAATACAACAGTGTTATTTACAAATATTTAGTTTTTTGGGGGAGGGGGAAATCCTTTCTTTAAATGAAATTTTACTCAGAAACTCAAAATGAAAGACAGGTAAAAGCTGATTTCCTAACTGATATAAGGGTAGGGATGTAAGCCATTCTTATCTGCAGAGTATTTCCATGGCAGATTAAAATTCAACAGTATAAAGCAGGGTTTCTCAGCCTTAGCAGTACCACCATTTTGGTTCAGATAACATTTTGCTGTAGGCAACTGTCTTGCACATTGTGGGATGCTGTTACCTCTTCCTAACACAGGCTAGTAGCACCCCAGTTTTGCTAACTTCAAGTATCTCCAGATATTGCTAAATGTCCCTGGGGTGGTAGGTGAGGTGGGGGCAAAACTGCCTCTGGATAAGAATTACTATATATTTAAATAAGTACCGAGTGGGAGTGGAGAGATCTCTTTTAGTTTCTCTAAAAACCAAATTAGTTGTGTGTATGATTACACTTTTAACAACTCCTAGGTGGCAGTTAAGGATATTTGTAATTTGCAAATCCCTTACATGCTCTGTATATCAAGCATGAATCACTTACCAAACTTCTTAGATGATTTAGGTCCAAATTTCTTGGCTGCCACTGCTGCTTTGTGGATCATGTGTATCCTGAATCCTGTTCCCTCTGAGATTTTTACTAACTCTCTGTGAATCTAAAATGGCAAATGACAAAAATATTAGCTGCTAAGATACTTAGAAAAGATGTATAATCTTGTTTACATTATTAAAATAAACCTATTACCAACCCGTGAATAACTGAAATTAAATCTATAATACCATGTGCGCTAACCTGGAATCTCAGCATTTTGCAATCTGTTACATACTGTTTTTGGAATACAGTGCTATTAGAAAACCGTCTCAGGCTTGGCATGTATTTTCTATTAAGCACGTTGGAAGCGTGGAGCAGGTCACTGTGTTAGTTCTTCTTTCTCAAAAACTGAGATAAGGTTATGTTTTAGAGAGGGACTATATATTCCAGGAGCCTCAGTAGCCTCAACTTAAAAGATCTTAGAACATTTGCCAAAGAAACATCATTAATGTTTAAATCATTGTTTTAGAAAACTACAAAATGATTCAAAAAACTTGTCCACGTGCAGAAGTTACAGAACAGAGTAAGATACAGTACAGAATATTTGCCTAGGCCAAAATACATGGGCCTTACTCTTTTTGAGACCCTTTTACTACCCTCAAATAAGAAATGACTAAAGCAAACATGAAATACATCCTCTTTCGAAGCTACATGTCATACCTGGTTGGCAAGTTCTCGTGTTGGTGATATAATCAGAGCTCTAAAGCCTTTATTTGTGGGCTGTTTTAGTTGCATCAAAATGGGAATGCTAAAAGCCAAAGTCTTTCCAGATCCGGTAGGAGCAGAAGCCAGAAGTTCTCGACCCTAAAACAAGGTATATTAAGTATAAGGTAAGTACATAAACTTTTCAGAGCCTGGTCAAGTCATGCAACCAGCCACAGAAATAACAAAATAATCATAATGAATGTAATCTTTCATATTCTCATTGCTTGTCTAACTTTTCCCATATTTGCTTTTCTAATATCATCCACCCCTGCCACCAGTGCCCCAAAGGAGTTTCTTTTCTTTTTCTTTTTTTAAAGATTTTCTTTATTTATTTGATAGAGATCACAAGTAGGCAGACAGAGAGGGGGAGGCAGGCTCCCTGTTGAGCAGAGAGCCTGATGCCGGGCTCGATCCCAAGACCCTGAGATCATGACCTGAGACGAAGGCAGAGGCCCAACCCACTGAGCCACCCAGGTGCCCCTCAAAGGAGTTTCTGACTGCTGCTACCAAACATCATTTGACCTGGGTAAAGAATATGGGTAACTAAAATCCAAAGATAATTCAAAACCTCAACTATTTCCATTATTCTCTCCCACCAAACTCCCTTATCAAAGCAAAATTATAAAACCAACTTTTCCCCCTGGTATCTGTACTGCTCAATCCCTAGGGATGGTTTTAATAAGTAACAGAATGGCTAAAGATAATAAAAAGTGGCAATAACTTGAGTGACAATAATTTATAGGTGACAGTCTTTCAAAACATCACTATGATTTTCAGAGTTTTAAGCTGAAGTTGTAACAGAAACAATCTTAGATGAAAATTAAAAGCAAATTTACTATAATGTGAGGCAACAACATCATTCAAAGGTATTCTTATAGGACACCTATGTGGCTCAGTGGGTTAAGCTTCTGCCTTCAGCTCAGGTCATGATCTGAGAGTCCTGGGATCAAGCCCCGCATTAGGCTCTCTGCCCACTGGGGAGCCTGCTTCCCCCCTCTCTCTGCGTACCTCTCTGCCTACTTGTGATCTCTCTCTGTCAAATAAATAAATAAAATCTTAAAAAAAAAAAAAAGATATTCTTACTTCAGTTCCCAAAGAAAACAAAAAGGACTAATATGGATGAAGAGGTAACTCCTATCCTTTGGCTACATGGGACAAAAAGTCAGCTCTCATTAGGACAAGAAAAACCTCAAAACAATTTAACTTCCAAAACTCTAAGTTAAAAGCATGCCTCTACCAACAGTAGATAAACTATGGTATTTTCAAACAAGAGAATATTACTCACTGACAAACTACTACAAATGCATGAATCTCAAAAACAATACACAGCATGAGAGAAACCACAAATTAAAAAATAAATAATGGATGATACCACTTACATGACATTCTATAGAAAAGGCAAAACTAATGCATGGCAATAGAAATCAGACCAGCAGTTCCCTCTGGGCAGGGGTGAGGTGAGGACTGAATGGAAAGGGCACAACAGAATTTTCTGGGGTGACAGAAATGTAACACGTCTCCTTTGGGGGGATGGTTATATAGGGTATGCACTGTTGAAATTCACTGAACTGTGAACTTACAATCTATGCATTTCACTGTATATAAGGCATACTTCAATTACAAACAGTACTGGGTGGGGGGAGTCAGGCTATGTACAAAAATTCTGTATTTCTGAAATAGTTCCTAGGAATAATAAGCTAAATCATGGATGAATAAACAGAACACAGTCCCTATCCTCAGAGGGTTTACACGCTAGTAAAATGTAAAAGGTAAACACAACTAGTCTAACTACATAGTAGTATAAAGTGTAAGATAAATGTTGCAAACAAAAAAAAGAACACACTAAATACCTTGGAGAACTGGTAGTAGAGAAAAGAATGTTAGTAAAAGAAAAAGATCACATCTAATTGTAGTGATATGGGGCCCCAGGCATTTGAGATGGACCTTAAAAGCAAAGGAAGGTTTCAATAGGGAGAGTAAGGTAAAAAAGAAGACTTCATAAACAGGGAAGAGAATGAGCTAACACACAGAGGAAGGAATGTTAGAGGCATTCTAGACCTTCATACTCACATGCAGCATAACTGGAATGGCTTGCATTTGGATTGGTGTAGGCATCTGGAAGCCTGCATCCAGAATGTTCTGAAGCAGTCGAGAGTTGATTTTATATTCTTGGTCAAGTTGCTGAAAGGTAGCAATTGGGTCAGGAAGATCAGTTCCTTGGACGTGAATTTTATGTTTATTCCGGAAGGAGTTTATCTGAAAAGTGAGATAAAGAGGTCACCATAGATATGGTCACATACATTGTCAGACGATATAAGGTAAAAGTAACAGTTTCCAGTGTAAGCTTTAATAACATGAAACTTTCTGGTTAAATTCCAAGCCCTAAAAGGTACAGATATTAGATCACTTCATGCCCTTTCATAGAAGAGCTTCATAACAATAACACCTATCTATCCACTTTCTTGTATTAATGTGTCAATGCCATGAGTAATGGTTATTTATATTAATGTGCCACGATGATAATCATAACTTAGAATTTTATATAAGTTTCTAGAAGGCAGACATTGAATCCATCTGGTAATTTCTTTACATGACATGTAGCACACAAGTGCCAAAGCTTTTTGATGATTTACTCTAAACTCTGTTTATTAAAATTGAGGGCCAAAAGCAGAGTCAAGTGCTGCTGATTCGGTTTGTTTTCCCATTCTGTGTAAGTGACAGCCAAATACTGGATTCAGGGTTACTGAGGTGAGGTGAACAATACTTTTCATCTGCAACACAGCAGGTGTGCAGCAGACATGACAACGATGCATTTGTTATTTCTTCTGTATTCTACTCCCCCAAGGTATAAAATAGGTTTCTTAAGAATTTTAACTCTTGGGGTACTTGGGTGGCTCAATCTGTTAAGCGTCTGCCTTTGGCTTAGGTCATGATCTCCGGGTCCTGGGATGGAGCCCAGAGTCAGGCTCCTTGATCAACGGGGAGTCTGCTTCTCCCTTTCCTCCTCCACCTGGCTCATGCTCTCTCTCAAATAAAAAAATAAAATCTTAAAAGAAAAAAAAAGAATTCTAACTCTCAAATCCCTGTCAGAGGAAATGTTTCTAAACCAATAAACAACCTGCTCAGCAGGGAGCCTGCTTCTCCCTCTCTCTGTGCTGCTGCTCCTGCTGCCTGCGCTCTCTCTCTGTCAAATAAATAAAATTGTTTAAAAAAATAAACGAACCAGTGAGCTTAACAAAGAGGAGAAAAGGGGCAAATTTTATGTTTATCAAAGGGGATATGATTATTTTAAAAATTTCATTCCAACTAAGTTATCAATCTTGGAATTTGGACAGGTCAAAAATTCACACTATATATAGTATATGAGAATTGTGTGTACACACACACACACACACACACACACACCCCTCTTTTGACCTGTTCAAGTTTTAAGATACTTTCAAGAATTTTAAGCTTTAGGGGTGCCTCAGTTGGTTAAGCATCTGCCTTCGGCTCAGGTCATGATCCTGGGGTCCTAGGATTGAGCCCCACACTGGGCTCCCTGCTAAGCAGGGGAGTCTGCTTCTCCCCCTCTCTCTGCCCCTACTCCTGTGCTCTTTCACTCACTCTCTCAAATAAATAAATAAATAAATAATCTTTAAGAAAAAATTTAAAAAAATTTTTTAAACTTTAATGTTTTAGCCACAGCACAAATACCTACTTTAAGTTTTCATTAAAGTGATATCTAAACTAATATAATTAATCTTCTATCTTCACAAAACTTTATTCACATTTACCAGGAGAATAACCCAAGGACAAGGAAAAATTTAGTAGCTCAGAAAAGCAACTGGGGCTAAGACATTTTTCTAACCTTTTCTTTTCTAAGATTCTCCAACTTCCCTGAAGTTAGTTTCTTTTCTCTTTTAATTTTTTTATCTTCAATCTTTGCTTCTACAGATGATATCCACTGTATAGTAGAACCTTCTTCTTGAGAAGTAATTTCTAAAATATATATTAAAAAATTAAAAGATTTTTAAGTGCAACATTCTTGAGAGTAGCAAACAGGCCATAGCATCACACTAAACAAAAGTAAAGTACTAACTAATACAACACAGAAAAGAAAATAATAGGACGAATGACAATTGGAAAAGGAGAGGCAAGTTCCCTGTTGGTAAAATCAAAGCCCTGAAACTCATTCTCTTCTTTTCATTAGTTATTTCAGCTGTGTGATATGTAGATGACTGCATACTTGAAAACAGTAACAGATTAAATTGAAAATACTTAAATAATAGATTTCACTAAGGCAGCTGGCTTTTCTACACTCAGTTAGAAAATAAATATGAGGAAAGAATAGATTTCACTTACAATAGTGATAAACATAGCACAGTACTTAAGGACTAGTCACTAATATAAAGATAGCAATTCTCACTGAGCTATAAAATTAGTTCAATGTAAAGTCACGGCAGGATTGTTTTGGAAACCAGACTAGCTGACTCGAAAAGTGCACGTGGAAGGGTGCCTGGGTGGCTTAGTCGGTTGAGCATCCAACTCTTGGTTTCAGTTCAGATCATGGTATCACGGTTGTGGGACTGACACCCAAGTTAGGCTCTGCACCCAGTACAGAGTCTGCTTCAGGTTCTTTCTCCCTCTCCCATTGTCCCTCCCCACGCACACTTTTCTTTTTTTCTCTCTCTCTAAAATGGACAAAATAAAGTCTTTAAAGAAAATAAAATAAAAATGGAGCGCCTGGGTGGCTCAGTGGGTTAAAGCTTCTGCCTTCAGCTCAGGTCATGATCTTGGGGTCCTGGGATCAAGCCTCGCATCGGGCTCTCTGCTCAGCAGGGAGCCTGCTCCCTCCTCTCTCTCTGCTTGTCTCTCTGCCTATTTGTGATCTCTGTCTGCCAAATAAATAAAATCTTTAAAAAAAAATAATAAAGTTCAACTGGCAAAGTAAATATGGAAGAATAGCCTTAAAAATTCTAAGAAAAGCAATAAGGAAGACAACTTCTGGTATTTCTTTTAAAATTTCTTTCACTTCACTGAGGTACCACTGATATACAATAGACTGCATTTATTTAAAGCATACAACTTGAGGAATTTTGACATATGTATACATCTGTTAAATCATAACTACATTCAAGTTTATTTTCATCACCACCCAAAATCTCCTTGTGGCCCCTTGTAATGCACTTCTCCGTCCCTAAGCAACCACCTATCTGCTTTTTGTCACTGTAGATCAATTTGCCTTTTCTGGAATTTTATATAAAGGGAATCATGTAGTATGTACTAAATTAAGTTTGGCTTCTTTCACTCAGAATAACTATTTGGAGATTCATCCATGTTGGAGCATGTATCAATAGTTAACTTTTAATTTAAAGGTAGTATTCCACTTTACGGATATATACATTGTTTACCCTTCACCTACTGAAGGACATTTGGGTCATTTCCAGTTTTTGCTACTGAAAATAAAGCTGCTATGAACACCTGTGTAGAAGTCTTTGTGAGGACACAGGTTTTCCTTTCTCTTAGGTAAATTCTTGGAATGGAATAGGTGAGTCATATGGTAGGTATATGTCTTAACTTTAAAAAAAATTCCTTTGTCAATTTCTACTCTAAAAGCCTCTGGAATTTTAACTGAGTTTGTTTTGCACTGGTTCTATAGATCATGTTAGGGAGAAAAGCTGACCAATCAAAACATGGTATGCCACATTACTCTGTACTATGCCACATATGTGCTACATTATAGTACATATCTGTGTGTTTCTGGCTGCCCCACAGTTGAATCCTTTTCCCAAGTTTGTGGCAGGTTTTTTTTTCCCCACCCTAATCTTGGTGGAAGGCTTTATCAAAGTCAGGGAAGTAAAATGTGTAACACTGTAACAGCAAAAGTGTGGAACTGAAGTCAATGTCCATAACGCATGGACTTGTCAAGTCAACTACAGAACATCCCTATCATGTGTAATGGTATATTACACTATGATTCAATGAACAAAGCACTGGACTTCCTACTGATACAATGTTCCTGGAGGACAATTCCAAAATACTTAAACTTAACTCTGAAATTCCATTTCTAAGAATTTATCAGATATACCCCTCATACACACAAAGATAAGTGGAATGGCATTTACTGCAACACTGTAATAGCAAAAGTGAGGAAACAAACTAAAAGTCCATCACAAAGGAACTCGTTAAATCAATTATGGAATGTATAATGGGATATATTTTGTGTTAAGATGAAAAAGGCAGGGCACTTCCTACTGATTCCAAACAATATCTGGGGTGTGTGTGTGTGTGTGTGTGTGTAGTGGAGGAGGAGGGAAGGTTCAGAATAGAATAACACATGTAGTATGCTATTGTTCAGGATTTTTAAGGGAGGTATAAATGCAGTGAATAGGTATGTTTCTAAAAATATGTAAGAAAATGATTAACAGCAGTAGCCTCTGGAGAAAAAGGGGACTAGTAGTAGTGGGAAGAAAATTTGCTTTTTACCACTTTATAACTTTTAAAAACCAGGTATAAGTATTTACTTTACTGAAAATGGTAAATGGAAACTTAATAGATATAACAAAGTAAAAGATCAATATCCCTGAAGTACAGAAAAAAAAACCTGTGAGAGTAAGAGTAAGAATAGACAATTCACAAATGCTGAGATGCAAATATCCACTAAAGCATATGAAAACATGCTCAACCTCACCAGTTATCAAGAAAATATAAACAAAAATTAGTTTCATTCATTAGATTGACATAGAATTTAAGACCAGTACTATCCAGCATTGACAGGTGTGGGAAGTCATTTTTCATTATCTGTCCAAAGACAGAAGTGTGCATACCCTTTCCGCCAGTGATTCCACTTTGGGGATGCTAATCATAGAAATAACAGGACCTGTACAAAAGGATATATACACAAATATCTTTATTGTAGCTATATTTGTAATGGCAAATATCTAGAAACAGTCTGAATGCCATTAACTAATGAATGACAGAATACTGTCTGATTTATAATCTTAACCCTGTATTATTTTTGTAATTGAAAAAGAAATAAAGAGGGGGGAAAAAAAAACCCAAGAACAAACCTGATAACATCACCTTCCTCTTTTTCTTGTTCCGTTCCCTCTTCTTTTCAGTTAGACTCTCTTCTTTTTTCTCTTCATCTTGAAGCTCCCGATGAGTTCTTGATAATGCACTTGATAACTCACCTGGGACAGACTTCTTGTTTCCAAAGAAGTCCAGTCCCTGCAGAATCTCTGAAGAATCAAAATCATGTTTCCTTTTTCCTACCTAAAACCCAAAAAATTTAAAATGTAATCTGACAGACTGACATTGCTTTCAAACCCAAGCAGTACTGGCAGTAGGGGCATGGATCTAATAACTCCCCACCTTTTTTTAACCCTTTCACCAAGTATTTGTTGAGCTGCCAAGTGTGTCCGAGTAAATGGAATACAAGATGACAACTTTTCTGACCTTTCCAAAGTAGTAATAATCATAAAAGCAATTACCGTCTATATGTTTATTAGCGTAACACCTATATGCTGTCATGAATTCTAAGCATGCTTGTATATATTAAATTACTTCATCCTTCAACAGTGCTAAGGGGTAAATAGCGATATTACATGGAGGACATTGGGAGAACAAGAGAAGTGAGTTGGGGGAAATCAGAAGGGGAGAGGAACCATGAAAGACTGTGGACTCAGAAACAAACTGAGGATTTTGGGCAGGGGTTTGGGTGAGCCTGGGTTAGTACTGAATGGAGCACTGGGTGTGGTGCATAAATAATGAATCTTGGAACACTGAAAAAAAATTACAAAAAAAAAGTAAAAAAAAATAGGGATATTACAGATGAAAAAAATCAAGGCATTAGGAGGTCAAATAATTTGTCTAAGGTCTCCAAAGTTGTAACTGACAGACCCAGTATTTGGACCCAAATAATCCGGCTCCAGAGTTCAGACTCTTTTTCTTTTCTTTTTTTTTTTTTTGGTTATTTATTTATTTGACAGACAGAGATCACAAGCAGGCAGAGAGGCAGGCAGAGAGAGAGGGGGAAGCAGGCTCCCTGCTGAGCAGAGAGCCCGATGTGGGGCTCGATCCCAGGACCCTGGGATCATGACCTGAGCCGAAGGCAGAGGCCTTAACCCACTGAGCCACCCAGGCGCCCCCAGAGTTCAGACTCTTAACAACTACACCTACCGCCAGAGAAAAGAGAAACAGACGTGTTGCTCAATATCAGGGTTGATATTGAAGATTTTCCCAAACTGGGCCCCAACTAACTTTTCCCGATTTATCATTCACCCACTACTTTCCTATGCAAGAGTCCCCATTTCTAAGTCGCTCTTCTCATTGGTTACTTAACATGTCATGAGGTTACAGGAATAAAAAGACCCATGCCCACTAAAGGTATATGCATACGGCAAGCCAACTGGGGTACACTACAGTGAAAAAATCTGTTCTCTTCATTTTGGGTACATTCTGCTTTCAAGATTCCTTTCTACCTGTTTCGGAGAAAAAGCTACTTTTCAAAAGAATTCTAACTGTGCTTTGAATAAACTAAAAAGCGGGGAGGGAGAAGAATTTCTGTGCTAGGCCCACCGAAGTCTACAAAACAAGGGTAAGAGTTCACTCCAAAGGCAGGACAGGACCAGGTAGGTCTGCGCACGAGCCCAACCGCAGAGGAACAAGTCCCTCGGTCTCCCAGTGGCCACGGTCTCCCAGTGCCGGCTCTCCCAGCAGCCGGGTGATTCTCTGGCTCCTGCGCCTCGCAGTTACTCGGGCTTCTGACTTCCTACGTACAGTACCTGGAATCGCGCGGCGTCCGCAGAGAAACGTTTCACGTCGAATTTGGCCCCCACGCCAAGCCGGCGAAAGAGATCGTGAGCATCCATTTTTACCCAGAAAGCACCGCGGTCCCACAGCGCCTGCGCAGAGGACTTCCTCCCCCAGAAGGTCCGGGGCGGGGCCGTGGGCGGAAGTGGTTCTGGGGGGAGGAGTCTGGCGGTTGTGAGAAACCGGTTGGTTTTACCCTGTTGTTATTTGTTCTTTCAAAAAATATTTTATCAAGAGCCTCTTATGCCCGGTACTATTCCAGACTGGTACTTCGGTGAACAACACCTTAAGATTCCTCGCCTGAGGAAACAACATTTTAGTGGAGACAAAGATACTGTTAAATAAGCAAGATCTTTTCTGAAAGTGGAAACTGCTTTGAAACAAATAACGGTGTTATTGATAGAGAAATGGATGGGGATCCACTTTGAGGTTGATTAGTCAGGTTCATTCTGGAGAAGTGATATTTGAGCTAAGAGAAGGCAGCCTTTCCCAGATCTGGGAAATGGCATTCCACAAAGAGGAAACACATAAGAGGGGGAAAGGTTTGGAACAGTGAGGAAACAGAAGGCCAAGGTGACCGGAGCCAAGTTCTAATGAGGAAGTGTGGTACAGATAAGGTTGAAGGGGCAAATAGAAATCAGATCTCATAGAATCTAATAACAAGGTCATGGTAAGGAATTTGGATTTTAATCTCACTACGAAGGTATTAATTTTTTTTTGTACTGAGAACATGATTTAGCATATCACTATATACTTAGTTTCTTCACTGTATTTGTACTGTAAAAAATTATTCACTTAGGCATCTCCTCTCCCCATTCTAGAATGAAAGTTTGTGAGCACAGGGGTCTAATTTGCTTCACTGCTGTATTCCCAGTTTCTGTGCACTCTTCCATAAGTATTTGGTGACTGAATGAGTGAATGTTTTATAAAAGTTTACTCTGGCTATTTGCAGAATGAATCGTAGAAAGGCTAAGAGCGGAAAGAGGGAAGCTAGTCAAAGTAGAAATGATGATGTTGGCTTGGATTAGAGTGGGTCTCTGTGCTGATGGAAATGAATGGATAGATTTGGGATAATATTTGGAGGTAGAGCTAAATGCACCAGATTGATTTTAAGTGGAAGTGAGGGAAAGGTAGGAATCACAGGGACCGCTCCTAGGTTTTTTGCTTAAAACTCTGGGTAGATGGTATGCCATTTACTAAGCTAGGAACCATTATGGAAGAACAGCTTTTTGGTGAGGATGAGGCACGGGAGTGGTGGTGGTGAGAAATCAATTGCTTTGTTTTGGGCATGTGAAGATGCCTAGCTGATGTTATATGGAGAAGTCCAAGGAGGCAATTGGTTCTGTAAGTCTGAATCCCAAGGGAAAACGTCAAGTCTGGAGAAATAAATTTAGGAGCTGTCAAAATATAAATGGTACAATGGAATACGATCTAAAAAGCATTTAATTTAGAAATACTTTAAATAGTGTGCGTAATTCCTTTACATTCAAGAAAAGTGTGGAGTAAGCACAGGATGGGGAATGTATATCTCTTGGATTTACACTCCTGATTGGATGGATTCCACTCCTGATTCCCTCTCTTAGTGGGAGAATCTTGCTGTTCCATTTGTCTCCACTCTTGAAGAATAAGTATTTTTCATGAAACACGGTTCCTAAGTGAAAGCCCCAAGTACTTTACCTGTTGCTTCATAAAAACAGCTTATCTCAACATGGGAGGAAATGAATTGACTTAGAGCTTATTAGGAAATGAAGTGTTGGCAATTCAGCACATAAATATGGCCACAATCTTTTATAAAATCAACATGTATGAAACCACAACTACCAGACTTTGTAGGTGATTTAAGGAATTTCCAAGAATAATTCTACTTCATGAGTTTTCTTCTCTTTATGAGCTGACTTCAGAACACAATCCCTATGTCAGTGGTGACATATCTAAAAGCAAGATCATGTGGCCAACAGACATGAAAAGATGCTCAAATCACTCATCATCAGGGAAATGCAAATCAAAACTACAATGAGATACTACCTTATACCTGTTAGAATGCCTAAAATAGAAAACACAAGAAATGAAGTGTTGGTGAGGATGTGGAGAAAAAGGAACCCTCTTGCACTTTTGGTAGAAATGCAAATTGGTGCTGTCATTGTGGAAAACTGTATGGAGTTTCCTCAAAAAATTAAAAATAGAACTACCCTATGATCCAGGAATACACTACTGGGTATTGACCCCCAAAATACAAAAACACTAACTCAAAGGGATACATGCACCTGTTTATAGCAGCGTTATTTACAATAGCCAAAGTATTGGGGTGCTGGGTGGCTCAGTGGGTTAAAGCCTCTGCCTTCGGGGACACCTGGGTGGCTCAGTTGGTTGGATGACTGCCTTCAGCTCAGGTCATGATCCCAGAGTCCTAGGATCAAGTCCCGCATCGGGCTCCCAGCTCCACAGGGAGTCTGCTTCTCCCTCTGACCTTCTCTTCGCTCATGCTCTCTCTCACTGCCTCTCTCTCAAATAAATAAATAAAATCTTTAAAAAAAAAAAAAGCCTCTGCCTTCAGCTCAGGTCATGATCCCAGGGTCCTGGTATCAAGCCCCGTATGGGGCTCTCTGCTCAGAAGGGAGCCTACTTCCCCCCACCCCGCCTGTCTCTCTGCCTACTTGTGATCTCGGTCTGTCAAATAAATAAAATCTTTTAAAAAATCCCTTACAATACCCAAAGTATGGAAGCAGTCTGAGTGTCCATTAATAGAGGAATGGATAAAGAAGATGTGGCTACACATACAAACACACAATGGAATATTATCCAGACATAAAAAAATCTTGCCATTTACAACAACATGGATGGATCTAGGGAGTATAATGCTGAGCAAAATAAGTCAGTCAGAGAAAGACAAATACTATATGATCTCACTTATATGCTAGATTTTAAAAAGCAAATGAGCAAAGGAAAAAAAATCAGAGAGATAAGCCAGGAAACAGACTCTATTTTTTAAATATATATTTTAAATTTGGGGGTATATTTTTTTAATTAAAAAGACTTGCATGCTCTACCAACTGAGCCAGTCAGGCACCCCAACAGACTCTTAACTATAGAGAACAAACTGAGGTTACCACAGGGGAGTTGGTTGAGGGGGATGGTACAAATAGGGGATGGGGATTAACGAGTAAACTTGTCATGATGAAAAAATAAAATAAAACAAAAAAGCATAATTAGGAAAAGGCAACCACTTAGAGAGATGGTGTGAATAGAGAAGAGGAGGGGACTCAGGACTGACCCTTAAGAGTTTAGAGATCAGGTAGTGGAGGATAAACCTATAAAAAACAAAAGTTTGAGAAGAAGTAATCAGTGACAGAAGACAAGGAATATTGTGTAACCAAAGCCAGAAGAAACTTTCAGGAAGAAGGTAGTGATAAGCTGTTTCAAAGGCTGTTGAGAGGCTAAGAAGGTTACTAGTGACCCTGATAATATCAGTTTTAATGGCATGGTGGATGGAGATGATTGAGTTGATAATGGTGGTGAGGGGAGACTGTGATGAAGCCAACTCTTTACAAAGGTTTATCTGAGGGCACCTGGGTGGCTCAATCAGTTAAGCCTCCAACTCTCAGTTTCTGCTCAGGTCATGATCTAGGGTCATAAGATCATGCCCAGTGTCAGGGTCCACACCCAGAGTCTGCTTAAGACTCTCTCTCCCTCTGCTCCTCCCCCATTCTCTTTGTCCCTCTCTCTATCAAATAAATAAATAAATAAATCTTTTTAAAAAAAGAATATTAGGGGCGCCTGGGTGGCTCAGTGGGTTGAAGCCTCTGCCTTCGGCTCTGGTCATGATCCCAGGGTCCTGGGATCGAGCCCCGCATGGGGCTCTCTGCCCAGCAGGGAGCCTGCTTCCTCCTCTCTCTGCCTGCTTCTATGCCTACTTGTGATCTCTCTCTCTGTGTCAAATAAATAAATAAAATATTTTTTAAAAAAATATTATTCTGGATCATATTAATAATCCTTCACACCTCTGTTCTTGCAGAGCAATGAATTGTATTGAATGTTGAGTATATGCTATATATTTTACTTTCATGAGCATGTAGTTGGTGTTAAACAAGTCTGACTTTAAATACCTCCCAGCCTCTCCACCTAATAGCTGTGACTTATTCAAATTAACCTGTTCAGAACTCATTTCCTCATCTGTAAAATGAGGATCATGAGACTTACTTCAGGATTCTTCTAGAATTAAGCTAGGCTACTAGGCAATGGTGTATAGTGCAAAGAGCATGAACTGGGAGTATCAGAAAGACTTATAGGTGAATCTAGTTGTAGGTACTGATGTGATAATCTTAGACAAGTTATTTCACTGGTCTGTGCCTCAGTTTCCTCATTGGTAAAATAGGGATTATACAATTATAATGTCTACCTTGAAGGCTAGGAATAAAGTGATTGTTCACCACACAGGGCTCAAAATGGTAGAAGTGGGTCAGGATACTGTATATATACATTTCCTAAAATAGAGAGATTATAACCATTGAATAAAGCATTTGGAACAAAATCTCACATACAGTAGGTGCTTAATAAATATTAGTTTTTTTCCCATCTTTTGGCCCATTCTCCTAGTTGAGTAGCTCTTGACCCTCACTGCACATTAGAATCCTCTGAGGAACTTAAAAAACAAAACGAAAGATGGGGTGCCTGGGTGCCTCAGTTGGTTGAACGTCGGACTTCTGTTCTCGGAGTGATGAGTTCAAGCCCCACACTGGGCTTCACTGGGAGCCTACTTAAAAAAAAAGAAGGAAAAGGAAAAACAAAAGAAAATTAGGTCCCAGAAGTTCTGGTTTAATTGTTTTAGTGTAGCAGGCCTATAATCTCTGAAAGCTTCTCAAGTGATTCTTTTTTTTCTTTTGTCAGAGAGAGAGAGAGATCACAAGTAGGCAGAGAGGTAGGCAGAGAAAGGTGGGTGGTTAAGCAGGCTTCCTGCTGAGCAGAGAGCCCGATGTGGGTCTCGATCCCAGGACCCTGAGATTATGACCTGAGCCAAAGGCAGAGGCTTAACCCACTGAGCCACCCAGGCGCCCTTCTTCTCAAGTGATTCTAATTGCAGTCAGGGTTAAGACTCACTGCTGGGGTGGAGGAAATGGGAACAAGGCATGAAGAGGGGTGGGAGATACAGGCTTCCAGTTATGGAATGAATAAGTCATGGGAATAAAAGGTACAGCATAGGGAATATATTCAATGATACTGTAACAGTGCTGTGTGATGACAGCCGGCAGATACACTTGTGGTGAGCGCAGGGTAACACATAAATTTGTGGAATCACTATGTTTTATACCTGAAACTAACATAACATTGTGTGTCAACTATTTTCAAGAAATTTTTAAAAAATCATGAGATGTGAAGAATTTAATATTTATATTTATTTATATATGTAACATATATTAAAATATCTAAAGAAATATTAATATATGTAATATAATCAAATACCTTATACATTCATAATTCAATCAAGTAGATAACATCTGGTCTCAATATGTCTTAAAATGCCAGTTCCACTTCTTTTCTCTTTATAGCCCCACACTTTATTCTGAACATTTAAAGTAATCGGTATGTATTTGCCAAATTAGTGAATGTGGAGAAATAGGAACTCTCGTGCACTGTGTTGAAAATATACGAAATTGTGTTAAAAACATAAAAATGGGGGCGCCTGGGTGGCTCAGTGGGTTAAGCCTCTGCCTTTGGCTCAGGTCATGATCTCAGAGTCCTGGGATCGAGCCCCGCATTGGGCTCTCTGCTCGGTGGGGAGCCTGCTTCCCCGCCCTTGCCTGCCTCTCTGCCTGCTTGTGATCTCTCTCTCTGTGTCAAATAAATAAATAAAATCTTAAAAATAAAAACATAAAAATGATTCAGCCACTGTGGAAAAAAATTTGTTGGTTCCTCCAAACACTAAACATAGAATTACCATATGACCCAGAAATCCTACCCCTAGATACATAGCTAAAGTAACTGAAAACAGGTACTCAAACAGCTACTCAAATATGTACATGTACATGCAAGTTCATAATAGCACTGCTCAAAAAAATTAATGGATAAATTTACATTTAATGTTTGAAAAAATAATCACTGCTAGAATTATCTTTCTGAAGCCCAAATGGGACCATGTTGTTTCCTTTTATTTTTTAAGATTTTTATTTATTTATTTGCTTGTTTGTTTGTTTGAGTAAGAGAGCATGAGCAGGGGGAAGGGCAGAGGGAGAGGGACAAGCAGACTCCCCGCCAAGCAGGAAGCCTGACGCAGGGCTCACACCCAGGACCCTGAGATCATAACCTGAGTCACCCAGGTGCCCCAACCATGTTGTTTCTCTGCTTAAAAACCTCTCATAATTGCCCATTGTCTACTGAATGTAGTCTGTACTCCTGTAACTTGTATGCCAGGCCCTGAGCAATGCTTCTCCATACTCTCAAGAAATAGGACACACACCCATGAATAATTTCAGCTTGGGTTCAACTCCCCCCCCCCTTTACTTACCAGCCATATGACCTTAGGCAAGTTATCCTCTCTAAGCTTTAACTTTATCTTCTTATTTTGGCTTTGCTTCTTCTAACTCAGAACCTTTGTACGTATTTTTCTTTCCTTTTGGAATGTCCTCTCTCCTTTTCCTCCCTGGAAAACTCCTTGTTTTATATCTAAAACAAAACTCAGTTTTATATCTCCTCCCCTCTGTAAAGATTACCCTGAATGTCCCCTCCTTGACATAGTCTATCTTCTTTCCAGAAGTTCTCATGCTACTTCGTAAATACCTCTATTTTAGCTCTTTTCTTGTTGCGTTGTAATTATGCTTTCACATCTATCCCACACCAGACTTTAAGCTTTTTGGGGGACTGGGCCTGTATCTCAGTTATTCTCATATTATGTTTGCTTGGCATGCAGCCTGTTTCATAGTAAGTGCCCAATAAATCTTGTTGAGTTAATGAGGTGAAATAAAACAGACAAAGATCCCTGAAATTGCCAACCTTGCGGATTTACGAGTGGACCTATGTCTTTTGCTTGGTGCTTCGTAATAAATTGGGGTTGAATAAATAAAGTCAAATGGAAATTGTTGGACTTCTATCAATTCTGATCTTGACATGTCCAGGTGACTCATTAAGGGACTATTTCCTCTTGGGAAAAAAACAAAACAAAACAATTTAGAACCATTGTCAATAAAAGTGGCAAGAAAATTGAGTCATGTTTTGTATAACTGGAATTTCTCCAAAAACCAGTATGGTCTGACTGGTAGACACACATGGCTTCTCAACTGTAGCAAGTGAGAACACGAAGTCTGGACAGCACTATAGTGGGAGCTACTTGGGATATCTTGTTTTTATGAACAGCGTGATCACACCATGCCTTAAAATTATGTTTTTTAAAATATTTTTTTTCTTCTCCACTCCCCACCTATCATACCCCAAACTTTGTGGTTGTTGTTTTCAGTGTGCTTGGCATGGACGAGGGCTTAGGGATACACAGAAGGATTGGACACAGTCCTTGCTCTCCAGTAGCTTCAAGTCTGCTAAGGGTAGAGAGCTCTTTTCAGACAAAGCAAGAAGATTCTATAGGTACAATAGTGTAAGTTATAGCAGGTAAGGGAGTAGCCTCTCTGTGGTGGCAGGATGGGATGGGCTTTCTGGAAAGTTAGGAAAGGTTTATAGAGGAGATCAAGTTGGCCTACCCTTAGACAAGACAGGTCAAGTTATTTTAAGTAAGGGGAACAGAAGCAACAAATATAAAGAGGTATGAAAAAAAAAAGCCTATTGTGTTTGGGGATCTGCTAGTGGTTCAAAAAAGCCAGAAATGAATAAAAACAGAGAATAAACTCGTGGTTGCCAGAGGGGAGGTGGGTTGGGGGACGGGTGAATGGGAGGACTACACTATCATAATAAACATTGAGTAACATAAAAAGTTGTTGAATCATTATATTGTATACCTGAAACTAATATAACACTATGTTAATTATACTGGAATAAAAAAAATAGAAGCTTAGTGCAGAGATCTAGTGGTTTGTCAAACAGAAGAAAGTGATCAGCCTCTTACTTTCTAATACTCCTCCTCCCACGAACCTCAAGTGTAGGGCTATCCGAGAAGTCGTTTCATTCTTTACATTCTTCACAGAAATTTCATAGTTGGGACCAAAATAAAACAAACAACAAATCTTTTTTTTTAAAAGATTTTATTTATTTATTTGTCAGAGAGAGAGAGGTAGAGAGAGTGAGCGAGCACAGGCAGAGGCAGAGGGAGAAGCAGGCTCCCTGCCAAGCAAGGAGCCCGATGTGGGACTCGATCCCAGGACGCTGGGATCATGACCTGAGCCGAAGGCAGCTGCTTAACCAACTGAGCCACCCAGGCATCCCCAAACAACAAATCTTTTTGCTATCAATATAAAATATATTCAATTGCCCTACTTCCGGACAGAAAGACACATGACATAAGTCACTTGTTGACATGAGGTTATAAATTCTAATAATGAGGAAGTTCATATGAATAATTTGCATGCATTTGTATTAATTTAAGTAAAAAAGGTGGAAACAGATAATGCAGCAAAAGATGGAGTTGGATGGTGGGTAAGGACTTGGTTCCATACCCATTATAGGATACCAAGGAATTTTGACTTGATCTTGTAGGCACCGAGCCATTAAAGGATGTTAAGCAAGTGATATAAATGATTTTTAATTTTACAAGATCACTCTAGCAGCAACATGGAAGGGAGGCAAATCTGAAGTCAGAGACCAGAAGAATATTGCTATAGTTAGTCTAGTGAAGGGCTAAGGCAGTAGCAAAAGGGAAGAGGATAAAGGGGCAGAACTAAGGGACAATAAGGTGGTAACACTGATAGGAATCCCTTAGTGACTGGATGTAGGAAGATGGGTAGAGGGAGAAACCCAAGATAACTTCCATGTCTCAAACTTCTGTGACTGAGTGAGGATGGCTCTGTTTGTGGAAATGGAGAATATTGGAGGGCTAGGTTTGTGTAAGGACAATATAATCAGTTTAATTTTGAGTAGGCTGAGTTTGAAATTTTTGTGGGATACCTGAGTGGAGTTTCTAAAGGTCATGTGGAAATGGGAATTATTTCTTTGCAAAGGGAACTAGAGACTTCTAAATCACAGCTTCAGGGTCTTAATTAAAATATAAGTTGGGGTGGGGGGAGAAAAAAATAAAAGTTAGGGAGACGATGATTGGACAAAGATAACAAATCAGCAGCCACTCACACTTAGAAGAAAATCTCACTTTCCCTGGAGCTAAATTCTCAATGTCCAGTTCTCAAGATTCAAAAATACTATAGCAGGTTAGAGATCCAAATCAAGGGGGGTACCTAGCTGGTTCACTTGGTAGAGCATGGACCTCTTGATCTCAGGGTTGTGAGTTCAAGCCCCAAGCTGGGACTGAAGCCTAGTTGAAAAGAAGGAAGGAAAGAAGGAAAGAAGGAAGGGAAGAAGGAAGGGAGGGAGGGAAAGAAGGAGGGAGGAAGAGGAAGGAAGGAAGGAAATGCAAATCAAGTACCATAAGAAATCCAAATTTTTATACTTTTTGTACTTTTTTTTTTTGCCACCAAGGGTCAAAAGAGTGACTTCTCAGGCTTTAATGCAAGTATAATGCGATGTAAATGCAACCATTCAAATATTCTTGTAAGCAGGACAGAATTCAAGTAAATATCACCAGGACCAAAGCCGACCTCACGGTGGCACTCCAGACTTATCAGAATAAAGGCCTCTGGAATCACGTCACCAACCTGTAAATGGATGGTCCCCATTGAAGTCAAGAGTTGGCATAAACACTAGGTCCATAGACTCCACAGTCAAACTTCCTGTGGAGAATTTACAGGGGAGGATATGCTTTTCTGATTTTAAGATTTTATTTATTTGAGAGAAAGAGAGTAATTGAAAGAGAGAGAGAGCACGAGCGAGTGGTGGTGCAAAGGAGAAGCAGACTCCCCACTGAGCAGGGAGCCCGACCCCAGGACCTGTGCTCATGACCTGAGCCAAAGGCAGACTGGGCCACCCAGGCACCCGGCTTTTCTGGTTTTAAATCAGCTCTGACCTGAGGTTGGATCAAAAATATAGGCGTATAATGTAGAGGAAGGTAGCCATCAAAAACAGAATTTCCATCAAGCCTTACGACAAAGCAAAATAATATCCACATTATCCGTTTTTTTTAAATTTTTTAAAAGATTTTATTTATTTATTTGACAGAGAGAGATCACAAGTAGGCAGAGAGGCAGGCAGAGAGAGAGGAGGAAGCAGGCTCCCTGCCAAGCAGAGAGCCCGATGTGGGGCTCGATCCCAGGACCCTGGGATCATGACCTGAGCCAAAGGCAGAGGCTTTAACCCACTGAGCCACCAAGGCACCCCCATTATCCGTTTTTAATAGCTACCGTTGACTGGTGCCTATTGTAGGCTGCACACAGTTCTGGTACTTTTCATATTAGAAGAGCTCACTGAAGCCTCACAACAACCCTATGAGATTAATAATCATTCTTGTTTTTCTGAAGAAGAAACTGAGTCTTGAAGACGTTAAATAGCTGGCATCTGAAATTTTATAGATAGTATGCAGCCATACTATATGTATCTACAGATCTGAACCCAATCTGTGTGATTCCAAAACCTGAGCTCTTTAAGCAAGTCTGCATTCCTTCATCTTAGTGATGCCAAGATAAGAGCAATAATAAATGAAACGTGGTTTTCTTTGGGTATAGATGTTTGGCATGAGGTGATTTCAGGAATACCCTATTTAAGGGGGTCTGGTGAGGACCCCTGTTGTGAATCTGAAGCCTCTTCGTGAAACTCTTCCCC
The DNA here is from genome assembly GCF_963455335.1 of Martes martes. NCBI lineage: Eukaryota > Metazoa > Chordata > Mammalia > Carnivora > Mustelidae > Martes > Martes martes. The sequence goes on along the minus strand of NC_137904.1, from coordinate 28,480,062 downwards.
ACATATGAGAAACATTTAGAGTCACACGTGTGTCCCACAAGGTACTTATTAATTACAAAGAGACAAACAATAAATTTACTGTGGAGAATCCTTGTGGACATTATGTCAACAAAACCATAAAAGTATAAATGATACAGCAAATGTGGTAAAATACCAATATTTGTGCCATAGAGAAATTCTTTTCCTTTTATAGTGGAAAAAAAGAGGGGGGACAAGGGAGGATTTGTTGACATCAGTCAGCAGTGGAGCAGAGGACTAATTTCTATCTTTGATCTTCATCTGTGAAAGCTCAGATCCCACAAAGGTTTCCAAATGAAACATTTACCTTTTTAGGGGGTAGAGAATTATTGGGGAATCCTAGACTCTATATAAGGGAAGACTCCCAAAAGAAAGACATAAATAATAAAACTCCAGAATAATGGTTTTATACTGACCATAGACTACAGAGGTGGGAGTTGGTTGTCCTGACTTCTACAGCGCTTAATCAAGAGTATCAAATCATATTTATAAAGCATTTTTAAAATGCCTTACAGACTTCAAAGCTGTAAAGCTTCTCTGCATCTCTAAGCATTCATGTCCACATTTTGTATATTCTCAGTCTAAGATAATTACCAATCGGCCTACTTTTAAAAGAACTATTCTTCTAGTGAGAAGGAAATGGTGTCTGGAGAGTTTTTTGTTCGAAATGTCGGTGTTTGCATGATTTACAGTGTAATTAACCAGCCTTGCAGCACCAGCAAACTGGCTCCCCTCACGATTCATCATGTTCCCAGTGACTTCAGATCATCAACTCTGCTGGGAGAAAACCCCTCCTCCTTAGTGATGTAAAAATATTATGTCACCCCCAACGACAGAATGTGATCTATCCTTATATACCTATTGTTTTTCAGATCTAAGGGATTTTTTCCTTGATTATTTTTGACACTACCCTTGGTGCTAAAAATCTAATTAAATACACACATACAAAATCTAATACTACTTAAGAAGAATGTTGTCATTCAATTGCTTATAATCACCAGAACACATTTGTTAAGATATAATTGTGCAGCATAAAAGGCATAAAAGTCTAGTAGCCCAGAATCTAACATAAGAATATCTATATGGATAAGTACATAATGAATATTATCACAAAATGACTTTAAATCTCTACATTAAAAACTTATTAGCTATCTAAAAACTTCAGAAGTGTTTACTTTTGGCCTAGTAATCCTACTTCTAAGAATTCACCCTAAATTTATACCTCCAACAATATGGAAATACATGGGCACAAGGTCAATTATTGCTACATTGTTTGTATTTGCAAAATATTGGGGACCATCTAAATGCACATGTAGAAGAGAGTGGTTGAATCAACTTTGGTACAAGCACATAGCAGAGCACCTATGTGAGAAAGAATGAGATACATGTCTGTAAACTGATATGGAATGATTTCCAGGGATATACTGTTTAATGAAGAAAGCAAAGAACAGAAGAATATAGTATGCTACCTTTTCTGTAAGGAAAAAAAGAGGGGAGGGAAGGGAAGTGAGAAAGTAGGCATGAGCTTGCTTTTTGACCAAAAAGGAAAACAGGAAAGATAAACCAGAGATGAGATTGGTTATTTATAGGAGGTAGGTGGGAATGTGGCTGAAAGGGTGAAGGGGGTAGGTACTGAGCAGAAGTTGGAAAGTGATGTTTTTCCTGCATATTACTTTTTGTACAGTTCTATCTTTTAGAGCCATGTTAATGATGCATATATTTAAAAAACACATATACACACACAACTAGAGAAAAATGCTAATAAGGGAACATGAACAAATCAACCCAAGTTTTGAATGAATAATATAATCACACTGAAATGCAGAGTGGTGGGAGGGAAGGGGAACTAACTCAAGCCAAATAACTTGAGAATATAATTTTTTAAAACTCTATACTCTCAGACTAAAGAAAAAAAAAGAACTATAAAACCAACAATGGTTGGTTTTTGTCTTTGTTTTTGGTAGCAATTCTAAAACTACTTTCTGTGTATTCTGGGGTTGGGTAAATAAGTAAAAATATTATAGACAATGGGATTCAAACTTCTCACTGAAAGAAAAGAGGTACAAATAGGGAGAGAGAGAAGAGTGGAATATATCCTATAGTACTGGATTAGAATTAGACAAGACAGTATGAACTCATGGCTTTTTTTTAAAGATTTTTTTTAATTTATTTGACAGACAGAGATCACAAGTAGGCAGAGAGGCAGACAGAGAAAGAGGGGGAAGCAGACTCTCTGCTGAGCAGAGAGCCCAATGTAGGGCTCGATCTCAGGACCCTGGGATCATGACCTGAGCTGAAGGCAGAGGTTTTAACCCACTGAGCCACCCAGGTGCCCCTGAACTCATGGCTTTTAATAGAGATAGATATGGGTGTGTTTATATATGAATATAATTTTTAGCTCTGTCTACTGAAAAAGCGCAGAAGCAATGATACCGCAGGAGCAATAAGCACACCTAGTGCCCAGAACATGGTTTCTAAATTCCATTTGCTCTTTGGCGAATTGGCTGATTCCAGAGCTAGAGCTGGGAAAGAATAAGTTTAATGTCATATTATGCCTCATATTAAGCTACTAAGTTAGCAAATGCTCGAAGAATGGTGGGACATGTCCAGATGATAAAGAGTCATACTGAGGGGCTCCTGGGTGGCTCAGTGGGTTAAAGCCTCTGCCTTTGGCTCAGGTCATGATCCCAGGGTCCTGTGATCAAGCTCGGCATTAGGCTCTCTGCTCAGCAGGGAGCCTGCTTCACCCCAACCTCCCCGCCTGCTTGTGATTTCTATCAAATAAATAAATAAAATCTTGAAAAAAAAAGAGTCATACTGAAAGTCTCTTACCAGCCAAATCTGGGACAATTAAGCATAAAAATAAAAATGATAGTAATGCATTATAACCCATGGAATAAAATAAAAATATATAAACAAATGAATAAGAAATGTGTGAGAAGGGAAAGTAAGTCTTTACAGTAGAATGTCAGCTAATGTATGTACTGCCGAAGTGAGCACTAGAATGTCAGCTAATAAATGTATGAGGAATGATGTGATTAGAAAATCACTATTTGGCAGAGTGCCTGGGTGGCTCAGTTATTAAGCTTCTGCCTTAAGCTAAGGTCATGATCCTAGGGGCTGGGATTGAGCCCCGTATCATGCTCCCTGCTTGGCAGGAAATCTGCTTCTCCCACTCCTATTCCCCTGCTTGTGTTCCCTTTCTCACTGTGTCTCTCACTCTCTGTCAAATAAATAAATAAAATATTTTTTAAAAAAGAAAATCATGATTTGGCAACTATCATTGTAATAATTGAATCATTACTGGATTATTTTTAGCTTTACCAAGCTAGTGGGTGAAATTTGGATGAGAAACAGGATATATACATAGTCACAAAGTATGTTCTTACAAGATATTTATTAATTACAAAGAGAAAAGTAGTAAATTATATAGTGGTAAAATATGAATGGGAAATCTTGGTGAGAGGTGTACAAGAATACTTTTGTGCTATTTGTACAATTTTTGGTAAGTTTGAGATTATATAAAATTTTTAATTATATAAAAATTAAAAAGAAGTGGTATTTAAGGAGTTTCCTAAGCTACAACAAGACAAAACTGTCATCAATGTATAGTGGGTTGATTCTGCCTGCCTCCTTAGCAGAATAGCTTATGAAAAGCCATCATTTGGGGGGAAGGGAATAGTGCGAGGTCAAAAACCCTATTAGATGTTTCCTGAACAAAATTAAAAATTTTTTTCTTTTTTTAAAACTTTTTACTATATTTTTATTTTTATTTATTTTATTTTATTTTATTTTATTTTACTATATTTTTAAAGTAGCCTCTACCTACACACCTAACATGGGACTTGAAATTACAACCCCGAGATCAAGAGTTGCATGGTCTACTGACTGAGCCAGCCAGGTGTCCTTAAAAATATTTTTTTTTAAAGATTTTCATTTATTTATTTGGCAGAGAAAGAGAGATCACAAGTAGGCAGAGAGGCAGGCAGAGAGAGGGAGGGAAGCAGGCTCCCCGCTGAGCAGAGAGCCCGATGCGGGGCTCGATCCCAGGACCCTGAGATCATGACCTGAGCTGAAGACAGAGGCTTAACCCACTGAGCCACCCAGGTGCTCCAAAAATATTTTGTTTTTAAAAAGATGTAAGTCTGTTGGAAGAGAGTTTTTGACAGCAATTTTTAAAACTCCCTGTTATGTACCAGGCACAAATTTATTTCTAGTTGTTAAAAAAAAAAAACAACCAGTTGGATGAAGATTTCAATCCCAGGAGACCTAAAAATCAAAGATATCAAACAATAAAGGAATGGAGAAATTTCTGTTCTCCTCCAAGATGGTAAATTTAAATAGAAATTTATGATTATTATGGCAGTTATAAAGTCTTCACGTGACTGATGCATAGACATATTCCAAAACTGTTTTTTTCTATTACATATTATTCTATTACATATTAGTAAATATACGATCATTAAAAAGAACTGTCCTGGGACAGGGGACCCTGAGGGCCTGAGGAGCCAACTGCACTTCCAAATGGTTTGAACTTTGAGCTTCTTGCAGTCCTGAGGAACAATTTCACTTTCCTCAGGTTTATGACACTCAAAACTTCAACAGTTGGAGGTTTACGCACTTTGGGACCAGTCAACACTGTGCAGAGTTCAAAGTGCTAGGAGACAAGAGATCCAAATGGCTTCCAGAGGAAAGACAGAGACAAGCAAATTAAAGGAGAATTTAGAAGAATGGTTGGACAGCAATTACAAGATTTGGTGGAAATGCAGAGAAGAACTTGATACAGATGACTATGAAGAAACCAAAAAGGAAACTGCAGCAACTAAGTGAATTTAATGATTTACTGAAGAAAAGTATGCCCGGAAATATGACTTTGGGAGATGAGCCAAGTTGAATGCAACTGGCTAACCAGGCCTCTATCAGTCAGGCCTTTTAAACCCCAGAGGTCATCAGATTACCTGAAAGAAACAAACAGGTCAGCTTCAGACAAGGTTAGCAGAGATGGATCTAGATCTCGTGGTGGGAAAGCTGGAAAGAGGCCTCTACTCTCAACAGAAAGGGGAGATACTAACAGCTCTCAGGACACGTGGAGGGAAGCTGAGTGCAGATGACAAGGCCTTCTTGTCAGCAAATGCAGGTGCTCTTCTCGGCCAGTTTGAGAAAGTCTCTCCAGACCTTGCCTCTAGAGATAAGTTTCTTGCACTGGCAAGCTCTGAGGTTGAAAAAACAAAAAAGGGACATAGTGTGGAAGCTTGGCACATGGAGCACATTTTTGCTGCAAATGGCCGTTTGTCTCCTAGGGATTTCGAATCATTGCAAGGAAAACAGGAGATTCTTGAAATGCATTGATACCCTAAGAAAAGGTGACAGAAAAATATACTTGTGGCTTCTGTTCATACCCTTCGTCATTGTGCTTTGTGTAGGGCTGCCTGTCTGAGTGATCCTGGACTTGTTGGGATGAGGGACCCATTAGGCCTGATTCCTTATGTCTTGGGGGTTTGACAAAGAACAGAAAATAGTTTCTCTGCTTATGTTTATTAAGCCTCCTTGTTGGTTTTTGTTTTGTTTTAAGCCTCCTTGGTTTTTGTTTGTTCTTAAGATTTTACTTATTTGAGAAAGAGAGAGCGAGAGAGCACAAGTAGGTGGAGGGGCAGAGGGAGAGGGAGAAGCAGGCTCCTCACCAAGCAAGGAGCCTGATGTGGGGCTTGATCCCAGGACCCTGAGATCATGACCTGAGCTGAAGGCAGACGCTTAACCAACTGAGCCACTCCGGTGCCTCAAGCCTCCTTGTTTTTAAATGCTGATAATAGATGAAAAGATGTGAACTTAAAAAAAAAGAAAGAAAGAAAAGAAAAAGAGAACCATCTTGGTAACTTGGTAATGAGGTACTAATACTACTGTGACAACTTGCTAGATACTCTTCTTCTTCTTCTTCTTCTTTTTTTTTAAAGATTTTATTGTTTTGGGGGCACCTGGGTGGCTCAGTGGGTTAAAGTCTCTGCCTTCGGCTCAGGTCATGATCCCAGGGTCCTGGGATCGAGCCCCGCGTTGGGCTCTCTGCTCAGCAGGGAGCCTGCTTCCTCCTCTCTCTCCGCCTGCCTCTCTGCCTACCTGTGATCTCTGTCAAATAAATAAACAAAGTCTAAAAAAAAAAAAGTCTATAAAAAAAAAGATTTTATTGTTTTAGTTTTTTTTTCGGGGCACCTGGGTGGCTCAGTCATTAGGCATCTGCCTTTGGCTCAGATCATGATCCCAGCCTCCTGGGATCGAGCCCCACATCAGTCTCCCTGCTTGGCGGGAAGCCTGCTTCTCCCTCTTCCATTCCCCCTACTTTTGTTCCCTCTCTCTCTCTGTGTCTCTGTCAAATAAATAAATAAAATCTTAAAAAAAAAAGAGATTTTATTGTTTTTTTAAGTAATCTCTACATCCAACGTGGGGTTTGAACTCACAACCCTGAGATCAAGAGCTGCACACTCTACCAACTAAGCCAGCCTGGCATCCCCACCAGATATTATTCTAAATTCTATAGTCTATTCTATATTCTAAATTCTAGTTGTGATTTGCGTATATTAATTCATTTAATCTCACTGTGACCCTGTGTCGTAGATACTGTTATTAGACTCCATTTACAGTTGAGAAAATCAAGGATCTCAAACTTTCTTGACTCACTGTGGTGTTAGTGTCTCAGCAATTTTTTCATGGTAATTGACACCAAAAGAAATACTTAATAATTTCATTCACACGTTGTTAGATCCAAATAACTTTTTTTTTGAGAGAGAGAGAGAGAGCATGCGCAAGCCAGAGAAGGGATAGTGAGAGCAGGAGAGAGAGAATCTCAAGCAGGCTCCACACTCGGTGGGGAGCCCGTCACAGAACCCTGAGATCATGACCTGAGCTGAAATCAAGAGTTGGTTGTTCAACCAACTGAGCCACCCAGGTGCCCTGTTAGATCCAAATATCTTAACATATATTTATGATTTCACAATTTAGTAGCCATTAAAAATACAAACTAAAAGAGCAAATAGTATTTCATTTTTTAAATAATCAAATTACTTGCTAATGGGATATGTGAGCCTGCTGTGCACTGCACAGCTTCAGAGCTCAGATTAGACAGTGCTGCTTTCATTTCCTGCTCTGTCCTGATATGCATACAGTTCTTGATTTCATCAGAGCAACTGCAGGGAACCCAGGTTTGCAAAGATATGACACCAAATCCATGATCCACCTCATACTAGAAGGTAACATAATTTCTTTTTTTTTTTTTTTTAAGATTTTATTCTTAAGTAACCTCTACACCCAATGTAGGGCTTGAATTTACAACCTCAAGATCAGGAGTCATATGCTCTACTGACTAAGCCAGCTGGGCACCCCTTTTTTTAAAACTTTTTTTTTAAAGAAGTTCACATAATTAAAAAAAAGATTTATTTATTGGGGTGCCTGGGTGGCTCAGTCAATTAAGCATCTGCTTTAAGCTCTGGTCTTGATCCCAGGGCCCTGGGATTGAGCCCCACATTGGACTCCCTGCTCAGAGGGGAGCCTGCTTCTCCCTCTGCCTCGGCCTGCCGCCTCCCTGCTTGTGCTCTCTCTCTCTCTCTGTTTCTTTCAAATAAATAAAATCTTAAAAAGAAAGATTTATTTATTTGAGAGAGAGAGTGGGGGCCAGGGACAGAGGAGAGAGAGTTTTAGGCAGACTCTATGCTCAGCACGGAGCCCAACATGGGGCACAATCTCACTACCTCAAGATCAGGAACTGAGCCAAAGCCAAGAGTTAGACCTCCAACTGACTGTAAGACCCAGGGACCCCACCACAGAAGTTCACATAATTTCTAACAGATGTTGAGTTTCACTATGATGCCCTTAAACTTTTAAAATATTCTATGTTTCTAATAAAGGACATCTATGAAAAACCCCAATAAACATCACACTCAATGGGGAAACACCTGAGAGCTTTCCCCCAAAGATCAGGAACAAGACAAGGATGTCCACTCTCACCACTGTTATTCAGAATATACTAGAAGTCCTAGTCACAGCAGTCAGATGACAAAAAGAAATAAAAGGCATCCAAACAGGTAAGGAAGAAGTAAAACTTTCACTATTTGCAGATGACATGACACTATACATAGGAAACCCCAGAAGACTCCACCAAAAAGCTACTAGAACTGACAAGTGAATTCAGTAAAGTCATAGGATATAAAATCAATGTACATAGATCAATGGAGCAGAATAGAGAGCCCAGAAATAGACCCTCAACTCTATGGTCAACTAATTGTTGACAAAGCAGGAAATAATGTCCAATGGAAAAAAGATAGCCTCTTCAACAAATGATGTTCGGAAAATTGGACAACCACATGCAGAAAAATGAAATTGGACCATTTCCTTACACCACACATGAAAATGGACTCAAGCTTAGCAAACTCAACACCCAAAGAACAAATAATCCAATCAAGAAATGGGCAGAGGACATGAACAGACATTTCTGCAAAGAAGACATCCAGATGGCCACAGACACATGAAAAAGAGCTCCACATCACTTGGCATCAGGGAAATACAAATCAAAACCACAATGAGATACCACCTCACACCAATCAGAATGGCTAAAATGAACAAGTCAGGAAATGACAGATGCTGGTGCGGATGCAGAGAAAGGGGAATCCTCCTACACTGTTGGTGGGAATGCAAACTGGTGCAACCGCTCTGGAAAACAGCATGGAGGTTCCTCAAAAAGTTGAAAATAGAGCTACCCTAAGACCTAGCAATTGCACTACTGGGTATTTACCCTAAAGATACAAACATAGTGATCCGAAGGGGCACCTGTGCCGAATGTTTATAGCAGCAATGCCCACAATAGCCAAACTATGGAAAGAACCTAGATGTCCATCAACAGATGAATGGATAAAGAAGATCTGGTATATATATATGCAATGGAATACTATGCAGCCATCAAAAGAAAAGAAATCTTGCCATTTTCGACAATGTGGATGGAACTAGAGGGTATTATGCTTAGTGAAATAAGTCAGTCAGAGAAAGACAACTATCATATGATCTCCCTGATATGAGGAAGTTGAGATGCAACGTTGGGGGTTTGGGGGGTAGGAAAAGAATAAATGAAACAAGATGGGATCGGGAAGGAGACAAATCATAAGAGACTCTTAATTTCACAAAACAAACTGAGGGTTGCTGGGGGGAGAGGGGTAGGGAGAGGGTGGTGGGGTTATGGACATTGGGGAGGGTATGTGCTATGGTGAGTGCTGTGAAGTGTGTAAACCTGGCTATTGATTCACAGACCTGTACCCTGGGGCTAATAATACATTATATGTTTATAAAAAATTATAAAAATTATAAAAACATAAAATCAATGTATGGAAATCTGTTGCATATTCTATACACTAATAATGAAGCAGTAGAAAGAGAAATTAAGAAAACAATCCCATTTACACTTGCACCAAAAATAATAAGATACCTAGGAATACACCTAACCAAAGAGGTGAAAGACCTATATTCTGAAACCTATAAAACATTGGTGAAAAAAACCTGAAGATGACACAAAGAAATGGAAAGCTATTCCATGCTTATGGACTGGAAGAACACATATTGTTAAAATGTCTATACTATCCAAGGCAATCTACAGATTTAATGTAATCCCTATCAAAACACCAACACATTTTTCACAGAACTAGGACTAACAATCCTAAAATTTGTGTGGAACCATAAAAGACCCTGAATAGCCAAAGCAGTTTAAAAAAAAAAAAAAGCAAAGCCAGAGGTATCATAATTCTAGATGTCCAACTTATATTACAAAGTTGTAGTAATCAGTACAGTATGGTAGCAGCACAAAAATGGACACATAGATCAGTGGAAAAGAAAGCCCAGAAATAAAACTACAATTATATGATCAGTTAATCTTTGACAAAGCAGTAAAGAATATCCAATGGGAAAAGATAGTCTCTTCAACAAATGGTGTTGGGAAAACTGATCATCAGCAGCAAAAGAATGGAACTAGATCACTTTCTTACACCATGCACGAAAATAAACTCAAAATGGATTAAAGATCTACATGTGAGACCTGAAACCATAAAAACCCTAGAAGAGTGCACAGGCAGTAATGTCTCTGATATTGGTTGTAGCAACATTTTTCTAGATATGTCTCCTGAGGAAAATGACATATCCAATAAAAGATTAGTATCTAAAATATATAAAGAACTTATACAACTCAACACCTGAAAAACAAGGAATCCAAATAAGAAATGGGCAGAAGACATTAACAGACATTTCTCCAAAGAAGACATCCAGATGGCCAACACACACATGAAAAGACGTTCAATGTCACTCATCATCAGGGAAATGCAAATCAAAACCACAGTGAGATATCACTTCACACCTGTCAGAATGGCTAAAATCAAAACCAAAACAAGTGTTGGTGAGAATGTGGAGAAAAAAGAACCTTCTTGCACTGTTGGTGGGAAGGCAAACTGGTGCAGCCACTCTGGAAAATAGTATGGGGGTTCCTCAAAAAATTAAAATAGAATTACCTACCCTAAAATCCTGTAATCACACTACTGAGTATTTACCCCCCAAATACAAAAACATTAATTCAAAGAGATACATATGCCTCTATGATTATAGGAGCATTATTTACAACAGCCAAAGTATGGAAGCAGCTCAGCTGTCCATCGATAGATGAATGGGTAAAGATGCTGGGACGGCTACAAATACAATGGAATATTATGCACCCATGAAAAAGAATGAAATCTTGACATTTGCAACAACATGAATGGAACTAGAGAATATAATGCTAAGTGAAATAAGTCCGTAAGAGAAAGTCAAATACCATATGATTTCACTCCTATGTGGAATTTAAGAAACAAAACAAATGAGCAAATAGAAACAGACTCTTAACTATAGACAACAAACTGATGATTACCAGAGAGGAAGTGGGTAGGGGGATGGGTGAAATAGGTGATAGGAATCAAGGAGTGTACTTGTCGTGATGAGCACTGGCTTATCTATGGAATTATTGAATTGCTATATTGTACATCTGAAACAAATATAACACTGTATGTTAACTATATTATTTTTAAAAAATAAAAATAAATAAATAAAATATTCTATCTTCCTCTATAGGCTTGCTGCTCTGGTACCCTGTGGTTCCTTGGGACACAGTTTGAGAACTATGGATCTAACACAGAATTATTTTCAGGGACAATTATTTTGAGGGACAAAACTCTTGAGGAAAAATAAAACCCGGTTCTCATATTTTATATTACTTAGTGTGAATGTTAACAAACTGTATATGAAGTTAGTATTTTTATTCATTTATTTACTTATATTTTAAAAACGATTTTATTTATTTATTTATTTAAGAGGGTGCACCTGCGCATGAGCAGGGGGAGGGGCAGAGGGAGAGGGAGAAGCAGACTCCTTGTTGAGCCTGATAGGTGGGGCTGGGGGGGGGTGCACCGGGGAGGGGGGTGGGCGGGGCATGGCTTGATTCTGGGACCCGTCATCATGACCTGAGCTGAAGGCAGACACTTAGCCAACTGAGCCATCCACGTGCCCTGACATTCCTTGGTGCACTTAAAGTCTGATGTGGTTCCCTGAACTTAAGATATATTCTAACTTTTTGAACACATTATTATAGAAAATATCTTGTTTGCATTGCATTTGAGTTTTGTCTTGAGGAGGATAGGAAGCAAACATTCATCTCCTAATTGTGTACAAAAAAGAGAAAATGAGACACAGAGAAGAAGAGTTTAGCATCACGCCGTAAAAAATTAGAAGGCATCACCTACTCATCTGTGTTATAAAAAATCATGTTAGCATCTTAGTCTCTAACCATCATCGTTCTTTTGACAATAAGGCGATAATATGAAACAATCAATAAATTTTTAAATGCCCATTTTTACAACGATTTTTCTATTAAACTCAGTATATGTGGGTTTTTTTGCTCAATAATTTAACTCTTGATTCTGACTATGCTGACATAGTCAAAATAACGCCAGCCTTGGGTATCCCATGAATGATGTGACTGACGTATGCTTAATGACAGAGGAGGGAAATGCTCACTGTTAGATCACTCCTAGAGCCATGATAACGGGTTTACTTTGATTAGTGTGACATCAGAGTGTATTAATAGCATGAAGAACCAAGGAAGTTTCGCTTCACTGGGCCATCATCATTTTGATGGTAGATTGACCCAACAAGCCTGGGGTTCCCAGAGCACTGAGTAAAAGAACTCCGAAGCATCTTTGCAAAGCTATTCTGCAGCCCAGACTGAGATCTTCCTTGGGGCCTCCTTTATTCTAATTAGGGAGAAACTATAGACCTTGCCTTCGACAGCCACTTAGCTCCATGTCGCCCCTTTCTTTTCACTGTTCAGATTGAGTACCTGGGATTCTTTAGGGTAGAAAGAAAGGCATTTCCCTGGGTCCTTGGGGAAAGCAGGGAAGTCTAAGATAATCCCAATGGAGAAGTGGTTTTTTATAGATTCGAATGCTAGACCTATTGTTGCTCAGGTATCTTGAACAATTGTCTCAGGACTGAGCCATAGTTCCCCATCCAAAGTTTCATTTAAATGTCATGATGAATTGGTTGCAAAAAGAGGATGGAGAGGAATGTGAAAGGGTTAGTAAAACAAAGAACCATAAATCATCTCTGGTGCAGTGAGCCCCTATCATTCAGCCTGTGGGCTTCTTGTCAGAGGAGCTACAGAGAGAAAGAGAAGAGGGATAGGGTCTTCCCACTGTGGGGCGGCAGCATCCCCCAAACCGGGAGGGCCACTTGCTCCCAACCAAATCCTTCCTGAGGTTATTTATTTATTCATTTAGGGAATGAGTGATAGGGACAAGGACATCTCCATTGTGTGGTATGTACTATAGTCCAGGTACCCAAGCTAGATGCTATTGGGGTGGGAGGCGGAAGGGAGCGGGGACGTAGGACCGAGATGGATAAGATACAGGACCTGTCTTAGTATTTATTAGACATGTCTATGGCAAGACTCTGTCCAGCCCTTAGCATAAACACTGGTCCATAATGAGGGTGTGTCTCCCTTTGTAATACAGATGGATTTCTGAGCCCTACCTCATTAAAGTCAATTTCCATCCAGCGATTCTCTACATTCTCCATAAAGCCGTCCGTGTTCCTCTCGGTTGGAATTCATTTCCTCCTCCCTCACATTCCTGTCATCCTCTCTTTGCGTACATACTGTATCTCCGTCAGCAGGCCTTTTGGAGGTCACCATCCTAGGGCGGAAAGTAGAAAGAGCCTGGGCTTGGAGCCAAATGGGCTCAAAATAGAATCCCGGCTCCACGACTTATCAGCTGCATGCAATCTGGGTTAGTTTCTCAACCTCTCTAAGACTCACTTACCTCCTCTGTAAAATGGGAATAAAACTAGTTCCTATGTTTAGAACTTTGTGACGATGAAACGAGATATGGTGTGTTGCTATTTAGAAAAGTGCTTGGAATATAATAAGAAGCATTTGGGAGTAGATCGTCATTACTGTTAGGTGCTTCACAGGTGAGGAAACCAAAGCTCACAAAGCTTCGATAACTTAGCTGCATTATAACGGGGAGGAAGTATGGCACTGCTCTCTCACATTCCTTTCCCGCCATTTACGATGTAGACAATCCTGAGGAAAATAATTTCATTTTTCTTAGCCTTCATTTCTTTGTGCAGGGAGACAATGGTGACTTCGAACATCCGTCCCACTGCTTATATTATGAGGATTAAAGGAGATGATGGATGTGAAGAGCTTGGCACATGGGATGCTCTCAGAAAATTGAAAACCACTATTTTTTACCAAAAGTCACCCAGATGACAAGTGGCAGGACCTGGATTTAAATGTAATGAGTCGGACTCCCACAACCTTAGGCTTTTCTATTAAAGTCACCACCAGTTCCCTCGCTGTCTGAACTGGAATTCTAAAGAATTAGCAGATGCAGTGAACATTTAGAAGGCTTTTCTCAAGTGCAATAAAATGGGTTTATATTCCTCTTTTGATGACTGCTTTACCTTATTTCACAAATAGGTATTCACACACCCATAATCTTGAATCTAGGCTTTCCTGTCCTAATCAACTATATATATATCATATCGATATATATGCATATACATATAAATTATATGTGTGTGTGTGTGTGTGTGTGTATTTAATACAGTTTTTTTCCCCCAAACTCATAGAATAGCCAGCATCTCAAAGGAACATACTGCTGACTTCCCAACTCACAGAAACCTTCAAAACACTTGCCTTTAAAAGAAACCATCATCCCAGGGAGAGCATTACAGGGATTCTCTTGTGAGGAGGACTAGGGTTAAAACTCAAGCATGTGAGGGTGCCTGGGTGGCTCAGTGGGTTAAAGCCTCTGCCTTTGGCTCGGGTCATGATCCCAGGGTCCTGGGGTTGAGTCCCGTGTCGGGCTCTCTGCTTGGCAGGGAGCCTGCTTCTCTGTCTCTCTCTGCCTGCTTCTCTGCCTGCTTGTGATCTCTGTCTGTCAAATAAAAAAATAAATTCTTTTAAAAAAACAAAACAAAAAACCTCAAGCATGTGGAATGAAATCCAAACAAAAAGGAAAAGCAAGGACTTGCCTTCTTCTTCCCGGCAAGCCCTGCCTTGCAATACTGCCCCTCCCTGTCCCCAGGAGGGGCGAGAGCCCAACCAAGGGTCAAGGAGTGGTGACCAGGTTAGCAACAAGGGCAACAGAGGGAGGAGACAAAGGAACAACAAGTGGAAACGGCTGGCTGAATGCCTGAGCATGTTTCTTTGCTGAAAGAGAATGGCCCGACAACCGCTCAAACTGGGAGAGAGGAGGGCAGAGGAGAAGAGGACAGCTAATGGATGGGGTGGCCCAGCAGGGGTCAGAGGTCATGAGGGCAGTGAGCGAACTAATTGGCCACTCTGTGCATATTCACTTTCTGCTTCTAGCCTACAGCTGGGCCTTGAGAGAAAGCCCTGGGGTTGAAGCGGGCTTTATTCATCGGCCAAGATTTGAAGCTGACTGGAGAAAAGCAATGAAACTGAAAAGTGAGATCAGGACCCTCTTTTTTTTTTTTTTCTCCAGGGTCAGCTGACCAGGAACAGCCTTCTGCAAAGGAAAATGCTAGATTCTACTCCATCTGACCACTCATTCATTCATTCACACCTCCCTTCCTCCTCACCTCCATATGTTAACTAGACATTAGTTAACCAGAGTGTGTCTCAGGACGCACTCCCGACGGGAAAGAACTGTACACACCTACAGTTTAGAACACAGATTATCAGAGTGAGTCCTGGCTTTCAGGGTCATCTGACACTGCTCTCATGTTTCATACTGAAGGAACAGGGGAGAGCAGTTTGCTCAGGCTCACAGAGAGGTAGCAGATGGGGGAGCAGAGCCCCAGCCTTCTCACGCTGTTCAGCGATATTTCTATCACACTCTTCTCAGAAACACATTAACTTTGAAAACTTGTACCGATGGGTATAGCTAACAGCCCGGCCTCTGGCCAGATAGCCGGGGCTAGAACGCTGGCAACCAGCTCTGGGGCCTTCAGATGGTGACTTAACATTTCAAAGCATTAGTCGGCCCATCTGTGGAAAAAAGAGGGTTGTTCTATGGATTAAATGAGGCAAATGCATGTAAAGCAAACACGTGCTTCAATAAATGTTAACTATTACTATTACTACTGCCATGACTTGAGAGCCCGGGATAGACTGGGCTTACGATGATAAGCATGAAGCCCATTGCACACCCATCTGTCTTCCCCTGCGGTCTCCATGGCAACCTGTTCCAACGTGGAACTCCTCGTTCCCCCTCAGTTAAGAGACTTCATGAGGATCAGAGGGAAACTGGGGAGCCCTATCTGAACTTTCTGCAGACAGATCTGTCCAAATTTGGATCGAGCGGACTTGCGGGGAGTCAATACATGCAAAGGGCTGAGAAGAGTGCCAGGCACTTGGAGAGGACTCACTCAAGTTAGCTCGTGGTTACTACTGGTGTTGTTACTGGGGAGGTGGGTAGCTCTTTGTCATTGCAGAGGTTCAGGCGTGAAGACTGGCTTACCCGTGGTCAGGAACGTTGTCAAGGAGCTTCACAGATGGGAAGGAAGTTTGGCCAAGATGAGGTCTGAGCTTGGTAAGTTTTCTTCGTAGCCTTTTTGTCTACCTCTTCCCAGAGCTCTGAAGCAGACCATCACTCTGATACCATTACATGTGGATTCTGGAGCAGGTTAAAAGATGAAAATACAGAAGAGATGTGGACCTTCTACAAACAATGAGCTCTCCAACCCCACCTGGGACTTTACATTAGGAACATCTGGAGTCACAGAGTGGAGACCATGAGCTTCGACCCCAAATTTACTTATTTTTTCCTTTTTTAAAAATTTAAATTTTAATTCTAAAATTTTTTAATTTAAAAATTTTTTTCCTTTTTAAAAAATTTAAATTGAATTAATTAACATACAATGTATTACTGATTTCAGATAGAGGTCAGTGATTCATCAATCCTATGTAATACCCATTGCTCATTATATCACGTGGCCTCCTTAATGTCCATCACCCAGCTACCCCATCCCCCCAGTCCCCGCCCCTGCAACAAAACTGAGTTTTTTCCCTATGATTAAGAGTCTCTTACGGTTTGTCTCCCTCTCTGGTTTTGTCTTGTTTTATTTTTTTCTCTCTTCCCTGATGATCCTCTGCTTTGTTTCTAAAATGCTACATATGAGTGAGATCATATGATAATTGTCTTTCTCTGATTGACTTATTTTGCTGAGTGTAATGCCCTCTAGTTCCATCCATGTCGTTGCAAATGGAAAACTTCCATTTTTTTCTTTCTTTCTTGTTTTTTTGAAATATGGAACGCTTCACAAATTTGTGTGTCATCCTTGTGCAGGGGCCATGCTAATCTTCTCTGTATCATTCCAATTTTAGTATACGTGCTGCCGAAGCGAGCACCAAACTTTCATTTTTTGATGGCTGACTAGTATTCCATTGGTTCAACCCAAAATTTAACTTTGAAGCTCCCTTTGGTCATCTGTTTTTCCCACTTCATTCATTCATTCATCTTTGAAGTACAACTTAACAGACAATAACATGACAGATCTCAAGTATTCAGCTCAGTGTGTTTTGATAATTACATATACTCATGTAACTTTCACTTACAGCAAGTATAGAACCGTCTATCACTCTGTTTGTCCTTTCCAGTCAATCCCTTAATCCTTCTCTTTTCTTTAGGCAACTCCTTCTTCTATCACCCTTGATTCATGTTGCCTGTTACTGGATTCCACACGCTTTTGTATCTGGCTCCTTTTCTTAAGCATATTTTTGATATTCATTCACATTGTTCATGACTTAGCTGTTCATTCCTTTTTATTGAATAATACTCCATCGTATGAATATACCACAACTTATCTATTTTCTTGGAATAGACATTTAGTTTATTTCCAGTTTTTGGCTGCTATGATTATTCTTTTTTGAAAAATATTTTATTTATTTATTTGACAGACAGAGGTCACAAGTAGGCAGAGAGGGTGGGGGGGAAAGCAGGCTCCCCGTTGAGCAGAGAGCCTGATGTGGGGCTCAATCCCAGGACCCTGGGATCATGACCCGAGTGGAAGGCAGAGGCTTTAATCCACTGAGCCACCCAGGTGTCCCTCTTTTTTTTTTTTTTTTGCTATGATTATTCTTATATATTTTCCTGAGCCCCATTGCGTTTATATTTTAATTATGAAACAGATACAGAACAGTTTAGAGAATATTACAGATACTCATGTTTACTTCCCATATTTAATAAAAGTTAACATTTTGCCATAGCCAGTTCTTTTTTGAAGAAAGTTTATAGATTTAGTTGAAACCCACTCTGTATCCCTCCCCACTCCTCTTGCCCTCTCATACTTCACCAGTATCCACTGTTCTGAAGTTGGTTTGAATTCATTCTGTGGTTTTATGTATTTAAGAATATGTATGTATGGATCGATCTGTTTTCATCTAATGTGGTGGCCATTTGGTGGGCCCTTTCCATCCAGAGGGCCAGGTCTTCTGGGAAATTTTTCTTGGATTATTTATCTGAGCGTTTCCTCTCTTCTGCTTTCTTGGCTCTCTCTGGAACTCCTATAATTTAGATATTGGGCCTCCTGCATTGGTCTTATTTTCTCTCCTATGTTTTTTTTTTCTCTTTCTCTTTAATTCAACTTTCTGGGAATTTTCTCAGCTTTATTTTCCAATCCATTTATTAAGTTTTCCATTGAAATTGTCATATATTTTTAATTTCTTTTTTTAATTTTAAATTTCTAACTTTTTTTTTATTCCTCAAATGTTCATTTTAACGTTTCCCCTATCTTGTTTTATGGATGTAGTAATATCTACTCTTACCCCTCTAAGAATAGTAATTATAGTCCTTTTATTATTTGTTTCGATTTTTTTTTGTTTGTTCTTAGTTTTCTTTTCCTGCTTAGAACCTGTTTTCTCCAGGTTGCCTTTTCCCGTTTCTTTTCGTCTTTATTGTCTTTGTTAGAGGTCTTTCCTTAGGAGTCTGGTGATGCTAAATGCTCACTAATATTTAAACATAGGGCACTAAAAAACTGAAAGTTCTGAGTTTGAGGTTATGGTGCTCACTTACCTGGCTGGGCCATGTCCTTGGGGGAACGCCGATGTGAGAAGTACTAAGATTTTCCCCTTGGACTAGTCAGAAGCCCTTAGAAGCATTTCCCAATCTCCTTCTCGGAGGGTACAGCCTCTCTTCAGTTTATCAGGATTTACTATATAAACATTCACTTAATTCTCTTGCTCTGTATAATAACTTGCTCTCACATTTGTCTGCTTTTTATTTTTCCACAGACTCTTTGTTTTAATCTCTTAAAAGTTCTGGCTGCATGAAGCAAGAAAGGAAATCTAGGAACCTATTGGCTTTTTAAAGATTTCTATCCAGTTGTATTTATCACTCTGTCTTCATCCTCATTGCCCGAGGTATCTGGTAGACCAAATCAGGTTACTTCCCAGTTTTCTCCACTTATAGATTGATATTCAGCTTTCTTTGGTTTTCTGAGTCAGTTATCTCCCATTTGTTTGCTTTCTGGCTTCCAAAGTTCTAGTGCTATAGTCTTCTCTCCCATTCTCCTTATCCTTGTGAGTTTATGCCTTTTATAAAAAGAATCTGCTGTCATCTTTGTGAGGTTTTTGGAGGAAATGGCAGAATGCTCAATATGCCACGTCTTTACCGGAAAGTCGTTCTTATTGTGATTTTAAGTCACGTTTCTCAAAATACTGGTGAGGTCAAGTAACTTTGCATTTGTTTCTTGTCTATTGTGTTTCTTTTTCTGTGACCTGCTTGTTCATATTCTTTGTGTATTTTTTCTCTTAGATTGTGGGTCCTTTTTAAAAAAATGGATTTGTTAGGGACGCCTGGGTGGCTCAGTTGGTTAAGCGGCTGCCTTCGGCTCAGGTCATGATCCCAGCGTCCTGGGATCAAGTCCCACATCGGGCTCCTTGCTCGGCAGGGAGCCTGCTTCTCCCTCTGCCTCCGTCTGCCAGTGCACGCTCTCTCTCTCTGACAAATAAATAAATAAAATCTTTAAAAAAAATGGATTTGTTAGAATGTGTATATAACCTGGAACTCGCCCTTTGTTAATAGTATTCTCTGAAAAGGTTTTCTCCCACTTTGGAGCTTGGCTTTTCACTTTGTTGTGTTTTGTTTTTTTCCTTTTTCTATTTCAATATAATATAGGGTTCCTGGGTGGCTCAGTCGGTAAAGCATCTGCCTTTATGTCAGGTCATGATCTCAGGGTCCTGGGATTGAGCCCACTGTTGGGCTCTCTGCTCAGTGGGGAGTCTGCTTTTCCCTCTTCCTCTGCCCCTCCCCCTGCTCATTTGTGCTCATGCTGTCTTTCTCAAATAGATAAAATCTTAAAATATATATATAATTAATATTTTAAGCACATTTAGTATATTAAATCTCCATTTTAATATAGTCAAGTGTATTCTTTATAGTATTGTGCTTTTAGGTTCTTACCTAAGAAATCCTGCCCTACTCTAAGGCCACAGAACTATCCTCTGATATTTTATTCTAACAGTTTAAAAATTACGCTTTTTCACATCAAAGCCTTTAAGTTACTCTTTATATAGAGTGTAAGATAAGAAGGTAATTTTATTTTTATTTTTACATATTGACAATCAATTGTTCTAGCATCACTTATTGACTATCCATCATTTTCCCAGTCATCTATGATGCCATTGCTGTAATTCTTAAATGCATGCGTCTATTTCTGAGCTCTCTATTCCATTTCATTGCAGTTACTTTTCTCTTTCTGTGTCAGAATCACACTATTTTAATTACTATAGCCTTATTAAAAATTTTCACTTGTGGTAAAGCAAATGCCTCATCCTTCTTCTTCAAAAATGTCTTTACTATTCTTGGCTCTTTTCTGTCATATTTTAAGATTAGCTTGAAAGTTTCCTATACACAGATATGGCCAGGTTGAGATTGTTATTGGAACTCTATTGAATTTATAGGGTAATTTGGGATTTAAAAAATAATATTGGGTATTCCATCCATGAACATGGTATATTGCTCTATTCATTTAGACCTTCTGACTGTCAATGAGGTTTTATAATTTCTCCATTTGAATCAACGCTTCTTTTATTAGATCCATTGCTGGTACCTATATACCTTTTAGTTTTTGTGGATATGGTGACAGGAACTCTTAAAGATTACACTTTCTAATCCGTTTTTGCAGGTATATAAGAATGCTTTTGATTTTTTGATATGCTGAGATTGAATTCAGCAATCTCTCACGATTCTTGTGATAGTTACAATAATCGGTGTACAAATTTCCTTGGATATTCTATGAAGACAATCATATTGTTAACAAACAGCAACTTTGTTTTTTCCTTTCCAATCATTATACCTTTTATTTCTTTTCTTGTCTTGTGGCATTGCCTGGGATAGCCAGTAGAATATGGATGAAAGTGGTGAAAGTTGATAGATGTTAGTTAAAGGAACATGTCACCTTTACTATGATATGTCACTAGAGCTGCTGGCTCTGGAACTATGTTGTGCCTGGTGGGTCTGTACCAGCAAAAGGTATATGTCTTTGGTATCTGAGAATAGGCATTTTTATTCTCACTTAATAGACAAAGAAACAGAAACTCAAAGAGGTAAATAACTTATTAAGACCACATAGCTAATAAGTGGAAGATTCAAACCAAAATCTTCGGATTCACAGTCAAACACTATTTCCATGATTCCAAACTTCCTTCTGGCTCCCTATCTGTGCTAATGGGTCACCTTTCTCAGACAACACACTGCATCTTAAAAGAGATTATTTCAGAACAAACAATGCTTTTACCCAGTTAGATGCCTCTAATAGTGGGAGTGTTAGGCAGATACTGTTTTGCCTAAACAGAAGACTTGTCCTACTTATAATTAACAAACAAACAAACAAAAAAAATAAAACCTCACAGACTCTTAGAGTTGAATGGTTTCTTATCTTTTCCAACCTCCTATTTAATGTAGTTATCCCTATACCCCATTGCTGAGATCACCCTCCAGCCTTTACCTACTGCTAGGGTAGGTTTGCTTCCTTGACAAACAGTTGAATAATGGTCGTGTGGATCCACATTCTCCCCACAATCTGGTCCAGAGAGCAATCCATTTTCTCCTCTACATTATACCTCTTCAAGTATTTGTTCTCCTTAGATCTTCCCTGTGAGACTACCCATCTCTAGAATGTTTGCTATTGTCTACATGAGATTATTTCCAGACTTTTCACTATTCTGATTATTCTCCTCTCAGTGCTTTCCAGTTGCTCACTGTCCCTCTTGAAACCGACGCCCAGACTTTAAAGTGCGGTCTGATTGCAAACAAGTGGAGCTCTTTTGTCACCTGATCTGGACACAGTCACTTCTATTGATGCACTCTAGATTTTTGTCTTCTTAGCAACTATGGCACATTGCTGACTTAAGTTTAGGGTTCACTCTTTGGCTTTTTTCCCATTCCATCCCCTGTATCCTTTCCTGCAGCACTTCAGAGCTCTCTAGGTCAGGGCAAGGTCTGTGGGGAGGTAGCTAGGACAGAAATCTACTCTGTGACAGGGACAAAAGGGGAAGGATCTGCAGCTTGGACTGCCAACAGGTAACCCAGAAACACCTGATTAGTCAGGAATAGATGAATTCATCTGGGGCTGCTGTCCTGGGACAGAACAAAAGTTAAATTTCAGAGCATCAGTACTTTGAGATTTTTGCTATAGAGTTTAAATTTCCTACAAGAAACCAGAAATCTCATGATTTTTTAAAAACCTTCTTTTAAAAACCTTCTTAAGAGGGGCACCTGGGTGGCTCAGTGGGTTAAGCCTCTGTCTTCGGCTCGGGTCATGATCTCACGGTCCTGGGATCGAGACTCACACGGGGCTCTTTGCTCAGCAGGGAGCCTGCTTCCCCCCTCCCTGCCTGCCCCTCTGCCTACTTGTGATCTCTCTGTCAAATAAATAAATAAAATCTTAAAAAAAAAATAAAACCTTCTTAGGAGATGATAGAAGAACCCCAGGAGGGGAAGGGATAGCAGGAATCAGAGTTCTCTGCTCAGCTTTATTGACAGGCCAGAAGGTTTAAATGAATAGAGCAACATACCATGTTCATGGATGCAATACCCAACATTGGTTTAGTGGGGTTACCATCCATCCATCCTACTATCTAACACAAATGAATTTCAGGAACATGCCTTTGAGACGGAAATCCTAGCTGCCCAAATCTCCCTTGCTCCTGTCCTGTTTACAAACCCATACTTACAAATCAATAAGCTTCCCCCTACCCCAACCTACATTCCTTGTCTCCACCAAATAGTTGTAATTTTGCCTGGACAGTATTTACAAGGACAGCATCGTGTGACTCCAGTGTTGACAATACAATAGTGTTAACTGCAAACATGAGATGGCAGGAAGTCTAAGTGATTGTGGCTGAATTTGACGCATTTGTGCTGGTAGCAGCCTATGTACCTAATGCAGGCCAAGGTCTGTTACGCTTGGGGTACTGGCAGTACTGAGATGAAGGCTTTCGCAAGCTCCTGAAGGGTTTGGCTTCCCAGAAGCCCCTTGTGCCATATGGGGACCTCAATGTGGCTCATGAAGAAATCGACCTTCGCAACCCAAAGGGAAACAAAAAGAATGCTGGCTTCACTCCACAAGAGCGTCAAGGCTTTGGGGCATTACTACAGACTGTGCCACTGGCTGACAGTTTCCGGCACCTCTACCCCAACACAGCCTATGCCTATACCTTTTGGACCTACATGATGAATGCTCGATTCAAAAATGTCAGTTGGCACCTTGATTACTTTTTGTTGTCTCACTCTCTGTTACCTGCATTGTGTGACAGCAAGATCCATTCCAAGGCCCTGAGCAGTGTCCACTCTCCTATCACCCTACACTTAGCACTGTGACACCACCTCCAAATTACTTTAAACCTGGGAAATGAGCCCCAAGCTAGCTTTAAAACTTAACTTCCCCAAACTTCTTTAAAAACAGATATAGATATCTGCACTGTATTTCCCTTCTAAAAATATAAATCCTTCAACCAAGCTCTTACTGATGCTTTTCTTTAAACCCCCAGTTTTTTCTTTTTCTTTTCTTTTCTTTTTTTTTTTTTTTGCCTTACACAAAAGCTATTGCTGACTTCCTTTGAACTGTCCACATGAAAACAAAGAGCCATAGTTTCAAAAAAAAAAAAAAAAGGTACCTGTCATCCATTTTCTAAGTACTAAGTACTTGATATATCTTAACTCTTTTTGTCTTGGCAACAGTCCTTTGTGGTAGACACTATTATCATTTTTTTACAGGTAAGGAAACTGAGGCACGGAGTTTAAGTGTCTGCCCAAGGTCATGCAGCTGAAAGCCGTGTGTGGGATTGGACTCTGGGAGCCCCTTTGTGGTGTCTGGGCTCTGAACCACCATAGGTGCTGTGTCTTTAGATGGGGAAGGGACCTGCTGTGGATGCTCCATGCGTGGGACCTGCAGCCCCAGACCTGAGTTCCCACCCCAGCTGGTTCCTTCACCAAATAGTTTCCTCTAGTCATAATCACCAGTGACATTCCTTTCCAAGGGTAGGATCTTCCAGTAGGCTTCAGCTCCTTTATAGATGAAGAAATGTGAGATCTAAGTGTTAAATCATGTCCTCAGGGTCATGCAGGCTATAAATGACAGAATTAGGATGTGAACCCAGCTCTGGGTGACTCTAGTGTCCCCTCAACTTCCCTTACACTACGGTGCATCTACTGTGGGGCCATCTCTTCAGAAAAAGCCTAGACACTCTCAGTATCCTCTTTCATAGGGGATGAAGAATGTGGGGGGGGGGCATTCTTCAGGGAAAAAACCATCTTTGTCATCATTATTACCAAAAATCATCTTTGTCATCATTATTACCATCTTGTTAAAGGTCTACCAGTATGCTGGATGCTACAGTCTGGGAAGACTTTTCACGCCTCTTTGAGGATCCCTGAAAATATGAGTGTTTCATCATTGATCTGGCAGAAGGAAGTTAAAGGGTAAGTAAGTCTTCAGCAAGTCCTAAAATGGGTTTCTCCATTTCTTGAGCTGATTGGCTGGATTAATTTACTGTTTCTCATATACTATTCTCTGGTCTTGCATTCAGATCAAGCATAAACTTTTGCTTTCAGAATGTGAGTCTAGGGCGTGATTCCTAGAGAACCACAGGCTGGTTCTGGGATCACTGGGCTATGCATATTCCTGAGCACACATATGTGTAGGGACACACGTATACACGGCATGGACAAGCACACACACACTATACCACCACGTTCGTGGCAAGCAGTTCCTGGAACCAAGGGTTGCCTTCAAGTGAGCAGCTAGTGCATGGGGTTGCAGTCTCCATTCCCGGGGACAATTGTATGGCCGGTTCCACCAGCCTGTGGTGGGGTGGAGCCTGCCCTCTCAGACCGATTCCTGGCTGGGACAGTCCTTCCAGAGGTGTATCCAGGGGCCTTTCAAGGCCTTCTCAACACATCCCCTGGCCTGGGCCTTGCAGGGCAGGCAGCAGCAGTGCCCACTTCTCAGCCCCCATGGAAGGGTCCCCGTGCTCTCTGCTGCCCCCTCTGGCCAGCCGTCCTCTTGCAACAATGGAGGGATGCCTTCTTAGGTCAAAAGGGAAAGCATTATTGCTGCTCTGTGGCCAGGCAAACAAGCCGCTGGCTTTGAAGTCCCAGGGGGGATGTGCTCAGGCTGGAGTGGTGAGTCTGAAGGAGCTGCCTCCCCCAAGCCTGGCTGTGTTTGTTAACTCCACCCTCCCACCCAGGTCTGCTGCATTTGATGTTTCAGTGGGGAAGCCGGAGGAGGGAGTCCTGCTCCCGGGGTCCTCAGAGGGCTGTTTTCAAGTCTTGCTGAGCCTGCGGTCCTACTTGGGAGCTGAATACAGACTAGGGGCTGAGTCCAGAGGAGGCCTGCCAGGGAAGTCCTGCCCTTCGAGGCAGTCAGCTGGGATGTGGCCACGGGCAAACCGCAGAATGTGTTACTTCCCTTGGGCCATGTTTTTATTCAGGTGGCATCAGGTAAGAATGAACAGCAGGGGAAGACTGGAGGGAGAAAGAGGCACCTAAAGGCAGCATTGGTGCCTTCAGTGGCCATGGGCCTGCCATTGCCACTTACAGAGTCTCCTTCTTCCCTTCTCCCCTTGACCACCAAAGCAGCACAAGGCGGCCATTTTGCCTTTCCCCATTCTGCTGTGCCTCTGCCTCAGAAGCTA
The DNA here is from genome assembly GCF_963455335.1 of Martes martes. Lineage (NCBI taxonomy): Eukaryota > Metazoa > Chordata > Mammalia > Carnivora > Mustelidae > Martes > Martes martes. The sequence goes on along the minus strand of NC_137904.1, from coordinate 28,454,333 downwards.
CAGAAATGACAGAGACCTTGCCCACCTGGCCCCTCCCCCAAGCAATAAAATGCAGTGAGTGAGGACCTCTGGGGGTGGGGAGAAATTTCTGGAGAGTAGAAACCTGGGTAAGACAGTGCTCCCCCTGGGGTGGCTCTCTGGGCTTGCCTCAGGATTTCACTGCATTCCAAAGCAGGTTTACGGCCTTTCAGGCCTGGGCCACAGGGAACAAGACAAGGGATCAAACATTATTATTAACCGGTTCAATATCCCATACGAATATTGGCCATGAACAGCTTCCCCCGCCCCTGCCTCTCTCCTCACTCTTCCTGTTCTCCCTCCCTTCTGAACTCCTCTGTTTGCTACACCCAGATGTGCACACTTCTGCCAGATTCTCCCCTCCCCACAATGCCCCTCTCCAGTCTGTCCCTGCTTTCCTGCCCCCTGCCCTCCCCCCAATATCATGATTGAGAAAGAGCTTGTTGATAAGACCTGGAAATCTGGAGTTATAAATCCTTCTAGCACAGCCGCCCTATCTCCATGCTGATGCTTGTGGTGCCACAGAAAGGAGGCTCACCTGCTTGTGACCCATCCCCTACCTCCCCGGCGTTCTCCAATTGTCCTCTGCAAACATGGGCCAATAGGCCAATGGGAGGTACCTGTCTCAACAGGTGTGAGCCTGGTCTCACTTTCCTACAGGGTGATGGGGAGGTCACCCTCCAGCCCACCCGCTCTGGGCATTCCTGTGATTGTGAAAGGACAGCCGACGCCACTCTCCTTTTGGTTCTCCCCTGATTGCAGCTGTGGGAGGCCAAGCCCACCTCAATGGCTTTAGAAGTTTCCAGGTTAGCTACTGGGTGCCCTGGCTACAGCGCAGGAAGTGCTTGTATTGTCTGGGAGGGTAGCTTTCCCTGCTAAGCCATAAGCCCCTTGAGGGAAGAGAGTGTTTCTTATTTGTCATTGAATCTGTATGCCCAGTAGACTGCGCAGAACACAATTACTTGGTAAACGACTCAGAACTATCTGGTAAATTGCTGTCATACTCATCACCAGGAAATATTTACTGGGGGAGTCTCATGTGCAAAGACCCTGCTAAGCAGGAGGCAGCACAAAGATTAATTAGACATCATTCCCGCTTTCAGGGGCTTATCCTGGAGTCAGGGAGACCTAGAGGAGTTCGCTTGCCAGGCGGTCACAGGAAGGAGCTGGAGCTGGGGGCCCCAGGGAATCTGCTTTGGTAACCAAAGTTTGACAAAGAGTAAACTTAAGCAGATAACCCCAGACCCAGACCCGGTTCACTGGGGATCTCTGCATATTCAGAGTAGAGATATTAACTCACTGGCTATCTGCCTGTCTAGCTTTTTCCTATGTCATGTCAGTGTCCTCGTCTCAAAAAGGTGAATAAAAGTAAAAAAAGTAGAGTCTCTATTTGGAATGAATTCCTTAAGCTGGTAGCCTGGGCACAGAGGAAGTAAAACTTGCCCCCACCACATGTTAGGTGGGCCTTGTGGTTTGGTTTGGGCTCCTCATGGATCTGCAGCCAGAGCTGCCACTGCCCTCAGGAGGAAGGAAGGAGGAGGTGCAGGTATCCGTCTGGAGTTCAGCTCATCCTAACCCCCCTTAACGGAGTGGCTCATCTGTGCTGGCCTCGGGAAAGAGAGGAAATGAAAATGGGAGTGTAACTCTTCTTCTAGGAAAGGCGATGTATGTCTCTGAGAACCTGGGGGAAGAAGGACAGCAAGCTGATCTCTTGGAATCTGAGGGTCAGCCCAGATGATGGGAGAGACTGTTGCTGTAGCAATGCCATTGTCTCATCAAGGTCACCCTCTCTGCTTGGAGTGAGGGTCTAGCATCATGCATGGATGGTGGGGGAATCATCAATGGGTGGCATTTTCTGCACAGCTCTTTTGGGGGGTGCTTCTGAAACTGTTTCTGTAACTGTTTCTACTGAAACCCCATTAATGGCAGAAAAGAGCGAATTTGCGTTTCCCAAGTGTTGTGGGGTTTCAGATCACTGCAAACAGGAGATTTCTTTGAAGCCCCATATTTTATCTCAAAAATGTGTGCAAATTTTGCACCATGATCATACATATGCTTTTATATTTTAAAAAAATGCAGTTAAAATTACTTATTTCTGAATAAAATTGATGCCTGGAGAAGATGAGCTATTTTTCCTAAGGCCTTTTGTATTCCCTATGGCTCACTGCCCTATGTCCTAGTTTGTGAACATGCCTTTTAGGACATCAGACCCATAAACACACACACCACATTCAGGGGTACCATCCTGAAGTGGGTCCCTGACCTACTTCCTTTGCCATGCCCTTGATACCAAAACACTCCTCTGAGTTTGTCCTATGCTGCCCTGGCCACACACTCCTCCGGGCTGACCCACAGGATCATCCCTTCCCTTCTGGACTTATCCTGGTTCTTCTTGCAGGATCTGGAGGTCAGGTGACCTGTAACACTCTTCCCCAAATGTCTAGGGACAGCGGCTCTAAACCTTTTTGCAGTGTCCTTCACCAGGAATGGGCAGGGCAGGCAACAGCAGCATGAGATCCTGAGGGGCTTGAAAACAACTCCTGAAGTGGGTACTTCAGGACCTAATTACCTAACAGGCTAGGAATTGCCCTTTTGCCCTTGGTGGGCTTTAGCTCTGTACCTAACCTTGCTCTCCCTAACACAACTGTTCCATCTGTAAAAGGGAACCAGGAATCAAGGCTGCTGTTTATCTGACAAGGTAGAAGCTAGGTGATCTGAAGTCCACTGTACGTTGTTATGGATTCAGGATATCAGTGGTTTTCAGATTTTAAAAAAATGCAACCCATTGATTTATTCATACCTGCATTTACACACGTGTTTATTCACTCTTGTGAAATAGTGGAGCTAGAAGAGTGACCAAGAGGGACATGGTCTGGGCCTCTTTAGGGCGACATGTCCACCCTCAGACCTCTGGGGAAGCCCAAGCTTGTTAAAAAGAGGACCAGCCATTTGTCTGGCACCAGTCAGACCAATATGTCAAAATTAAATTCAACTGGTGGAAATCCAGAGGCATTGACAATAGGGTGCACAGAAAATTCAAGGACCAGATCTTGATGCTTAACAATGGTAATGGGATCAACAGGAAAATAAAGCACATGCTGCCCAGTGGCTTCTGAAGCTCCTACTCCACAATATCATGTGGAACAAATCTTACTGTGCAGAGACTGCTTGCAACATCTCCTCTAAGAACCGCAAAGCCACTGTGGAAAGAGCAGCCCAGCTGGCCATCAGAGTCACCAATCCCAATGCCAGGCTATGCAGCCAAGAAAATGAATAGACAGCTTATGTACATGTCATATTTATGTTAATAAAACCATAAAGCTACAAAAAAAAGAGGAACTTACAAATGGCAGACAGAATTAAACAAATAGTCTCCAAGGATGTGAAAGAACCTCAGAGAGGGCCGGCCCAGGGCCTTCTGCAGCCTGCTAGCTGCTCCTGCCCCGGAATGTTCTGTCTGGAAGGATAAGTACACGAACAGCAGCTTCTGGACTAAGTCAGAGGTAACGGTGGGTTTACCATCTGCACCTTCTCATATGAAGGTAAGAAAACACAATACAAGATTCTCCTCCAAGTCCGCCCGCCTGCCCAACTGTGCCAGAAAAATGCACCAAACCCTGGGTGTGCAAACACACTTGAGGGCAAGGAAATTCAGAGTCTCACTGGATCCTCACTTTAGAGCTGCGACACAGTAGCACCGGAAGTCCCCCATTTCACAGATATACAAACTGAGGCCTCAGAGAAGGGAAGCAGTTCCTTGGTGCTCACCTAACTAGACTGAGATGGGGTCACCAAGGAGGTGGGTAGGAGTAGGGCCGAGGAGGGTGTGACCCTTGATTCTAATGAGCAGTGCTGGGTTGGAAGTTTCCAGCAACTTGCCAGACAGACCCCCACGGTTCTGGAGACACTGGCCACTGCCTCTTATCTTCCCTCCCCATGGCAGGTGCAGATCTGATGTCCCCTGTGCAGAAAAGCTCTGGGCTCCAAACCTCAGTTCCGAGCTCGTGGGACAATGGACACATGGGCTTCGGAATGTATGCAAACAACCCATAGCCCTGTCCCCCTCCTCCCCAAAGATTGACCAATGACCCCTCTGCCAGCACCTGGATTGTTCCTAAGACACCCAGTGTGCCTTTGGCAACTGCCTGACAAAAGAGTGTCACACTTTTCTACCCTTCAGTCCGGCAGTATCTTCATCTGAACCTGTGCTACCACTTACAGGGGAATTCAACCAAATCTGGACTCAAGTTTGGGTGTCTAGCTAATCATGTTTAGGGTCACCTACCTATGACATTAGGACCTCTGGGAGAGTCCCTGCAAAGTCTGTGAGGTCTGCTAATTCCACCATGAGTGAGGAATGTGTTTATTCCTCTATGGGGCAAAGATCCCCCCACTCGAAGTGACGCTGCCACATTGTGTAACCAGGAACATGGGCTGTTGCTGATGTAAACACATGGCCAGGGCCAGACCTGCCAGGAGCCCAGTCTCCTTTTCCCAGAGGTGTTTCTTATGAATGGTTGTGCCCAGTGAAGCAATTTCCTGCCTTGTAAACTTCTGCCCAGCAAACCACATCTCCTATCTACTGCTGCCCGGCTCTGGGTCATAAAGCAATTCCCCAGAGACCAATCTGAGCCTGATCAAGAGTCCTTGAGTAACGAGAAAATTACCCTCCACCTGCAGACGTAATGACACTTTGCAAGCTAGTGGCTTTGCAGTTTCTGAACGTAAACATCACATGCCTTACCCCATGCCTTCCCTCTGCTCATCTGAGATGTGGGGTCCGCATATTTGATTTTCAGACTCTGGTCCACTCCTTGGAGGCACTGGCTGGCTGGTGACCCATTACCTTGACCTGAAGACCTTGCAGCCTGGAGAACATATTTCACAGTGTCAGATCTTCATTTACAGAACCGGGGCAAGAGAAGTTCAGGCAGGTGTCCCAGGCATGCAGAAGACAGAAGGTCTGGGCTCAGACAACACTAGGAACTCATTGATTTGGACACTCATTTTGCATGTTGTGGTCCCTCGATGTGGAAAGTCTCCCCCACTCCCCTTCCATCTGGTGAACTGGCACTCATTCTTTATGACGTAGTTCAAGTGTCTTTCAAAGAACCTTCTCTGATTTCTATCTAAACAGAATTGCTTCCATTGTCCTACCACTCTGCCTTCTCACACCTACACACTGCAGTTCAATCACCGCTAATTTGTCTGTCTCCCCAGCCATGTTGAGAACACCCTCGGGGCGTCTTGGAACCCCCGGTACCCACCACACTAAACTGGCTCAAAGTCAGTGTGCAAGAGGTTTGTTGAATGAATGAGCGAATGGGAATCTATGACACATCTCTCCACCATACTTAGATGCTGTGGGTAATGAAAACGTGCAAAGAATACAGTTAGAGGAATGAAGACCTGGACTGGGCTTGTGAAGAAAGGCATAGTCTAGGAGTTCCATGCTTGAGAAGGTTGCAGTCTGGTCATCTTCCCGTGGATGATAGGAATATTTGCAGATGGGGTATAGAGATTGGGCCCATGGAAAGATAGTAGTGGTTTGTTGTTGGATTTCCTTCTTGAGTGCTGCGGTCAGGAGCCAGAAGGGGTTCCAAGCTGGCCTAACTAGCCCTAGTTAACTACCACATTAGCCATGAGACATTACCTAGGACCTCCATTTTTTATCTATTCCCTCCCTTATCCCCCTTTATAGAAGTAATAACTGTGAGGAACGTCTGGGTGGCTCAGTTGGTTGGGTGTCTGACTCTTAGTTTTGGCTCCGGTCATGATCTCAGGGTCCTGGGATCGAGCCCTATGTCGGGCTCCTCACCCAGCAGGAAGTCTGCTGGAGATTCTCTCTCTCTCCCTCTCTCTCAAATAAATAAATAAAATCTTTAAAAAAAATAGTAAAAATGACTTGATCCTTCCTTTGAAGTTTGAGGAGTTTGAGATTTTGGTAGTGGTAGGTGGACACTGGGTCATTTTCCAGACATTTGACTAGTAAACTCCATGACATACATGCACACATTCATTCATTCAAACATTTACTGAGCACCTAATAGGTGCCAGGTGCTGAAGGATGGGGTCCAAATGATGAACAAAACACCAAGTCTCGGGCACCTGGGTGGCTCAGTGGGTTAAAGCCTCTGCCTTTGGCTCAGGTCATGATCCCAGAGTCCTGGGATCAAGCCCCGCATCAGGCTCTCTTCTCAGCGGGGAGCCTGCTTCCTCTTCTCTCTCTGCCTGCCTCTCTGCCTACATGTGATCTCTGTCAAATAAATAAATAAAATCTTAAAAAAAAAAAAGGCAAAAAACACCAAGTCTCTGTTCTCATAGAACTTAGATCCTATTCCGGGGAAGACAGTCAGGGACAGTGGGGTTGGGGCCCAGACTGGAGGTTAATAATGAACACTTATTTCATTTTTCTCTATACCAGGCAAAGGGCTTGAGGCACCCTGCATCTCCTTTCATCCTTATGACAACCTTATTTGCAGATACGGAAACAGAGAGCCTAAGTAGACGTCCCAAGATCACACATCTAGTAAGTGGCAGAGCCAGGATTTGAACCTAGATTTTTACTGTCCTCCAGCCTGAGCTCTCCACCACAACTTTATACGGCAGCTGCAAATGTTTATTAGATGAACAAAGAAGTGGGTGAATGGTTAACCCTAACTACAGTGGTAGCCTGTTGCTTTGCTTCCGTGATACAAACGTGAGCATAAGTTTTTCATTTACTTATTAAGTCAAGCTTCTCCCAAGTATGGCTCCTGCTGAAAACAGATTTCCTGAAGATTGAGAAACAAGCACCTTTCTCCTGACCATTCATGTTTTCTGGGCAAGGTGATCTGTTTTAGGGATATGATTTTTTTTCTTTCAGTTTTATTGAAAAATAATTGATATATAAAACTGTATAAGCTTAAGGCATGTAGCATGGTAATTAGATTTATACATATTGAGAAGTAATTACGAATTAAAAAAAAAACATCTATTTATTCACAAGACAGAAAGAGAGAGAGCAACCAAGAGTGGGGGTAGGGGTAGGGGCAGAGGGAAAGGGAGAAACAGACTCCCCGCTGTACAAGGAGCCTGGTGGGACTCGATGACAAGACCCAGGATACGCTGGGATCATGACCTGAGCCAAAGGCAGATGCTTAACTGACTGAGCCGCCCATTCAATTAAAATCATGAATTTTAATTGAAAAACTTGTACAAAAGAAACTATCACCTTAACTTCTCTTCTGGGTTTGCAGCAAAGTCTCTGTATTTGGCTATAGGATGATGCCCAAATATATCAGGTCTTAATTCCTGGAAGATGTAAATGTTACCTTAAAAGGAAAAAAAGAGTCTGTGCAGATGTGATTTAAGGAGAATTAGATAATCCAGTGGGCCCTGAATGTGGTCACATGTATCCTTATGAGAAGGGGAAGGGGGAGATTGGACGCCGCAGAGAAGGGGACAGGACCTCGGGGGCGGGGGCTGGGGATGCTTCCACCGGAAGCTGGCAGAGGCAGGCAACAGAGCCTCCCCTACAAGCTCTAGAGGGTGTACGACCTGCTGACATCTCGGTTTTGGCCCAGTGATACTGCTTTTGGACTTCGGGCCTCCAGAACCGTGAGAGAACATATTTCTGGTATTTTGTGACAGCAGCCACAGGAGACAAATATAGTCTCTCACAGGGATCCCCCGACCAATGAATCCTCCTCCTTCCCCACCCCGTTTCTTGGATATTTGTTTCATCCTAGTACCCATCCACACCTGGCATAGTGTATGTCTGTGTATCATCATTGGCTCCTCCCAACTGAACATCCATAGGAAAAGGGACTTTTTTTTTTTTTTTTAAGAGAGAGAAAGTGGGGAGGGGCAGAGGGAGAATCTCAAACAGGAGCCACACTCAGTGCAGAGCCTGATGTGGGGCTCGATCTCAGGACCCTGAGATCATCATTTGAGCCGAAATCAAGAGTTGGACATCCAACTGACTGAGCCACCAGATGCCCTGAAAGTGACCCTTTTTTTCATGGTTTTCCTCCCCCATGCCTAGAAGAGCATGGAGCACATAGTAAGTACTCAGTTAACATCGGTAGGATGAATGCCTGAAGGTCATGTTATTGCCCCTGGAGAGCTCTGACATTGCATCAGGGTCTGATGACAGCAGGCACAACCCCACGACCTGCTACCAAGTTGCTTCCTAAAGTGCCACTTTAAAGAATATCTGAGGTATGGAGTGCCTGGGTGGCTCAGTGGGTTAAAGCCTCTGCCTCTGGCTCGGGTCATGATCCCAGGGTCCTGGGATCGAGCCCCGAATCGGGCTCTCTGCTCGGCGGGGAGCCTGCTTCCCCCCTTCTCTCTCTGCCTGCCTCCCTGCCTACTTGTGATCTCTGTCTGTCAAATAAATAAATAAAATCTTAAAAAAAAAATAAAGAATATCTGAGGTAGAGTCTATGGTCTGGCAACCCTGTCTCATTTTCTACATCAGTCGATATTTCCTCCTTTGTTCAGCCCCCAAACCTAGCAACCACCTTCAGCGCCTCTCTTTCTCACACTCCACGCACGAACCACCAGGAAATCTCAGTGCCTCCAAATCCTCTCCCTTCAAGAGGACATCCACAATCAGACCACCTCTGTTCACCTCCACCACCACCCCAGCTCTCAGGCTGACGGCAGCAACAGCTTCTGGTTTTCTGCGGTCACTCTTGGCCTCTCCCTACAACTCAGCGGCCAGAGGGATCCTCTGAAAACGGATGTTCCATCTTGTCCCTGCTCTGTTCATAATGGGCAGCTTTCAGCTCCTTCAGGGTAAAAGCTGGGTCCTCACGGCAACTTACAGCAGTCCCTTCAGGTGGCGACAAGGCCCTCCGTCACTTGTTGTCATGCCTCACACCTGTTCTCCTCCCTGACCCACAGTTCTCCCTGTCACTCAGCTCCAGCTCCTCTAGACTCCCTGTCGGATCCTTCCTGGTTTTGTCATCACACACCATTCACAGTTACTGCTTGTCTCCCCCACCAGAATGAACTGCAGGAGGAGGATTTTTAAAAAATAATCTCTACACCCCAAGCTGGGCTTGAACTCACAACGCCGAGATCAAGAGTCACACGCTCCACCAACTGAGCCAGCCAGGCACCCCAAGGAGCAAAGGATTTTTATGTATTTGATTCACTGGTGTATCTTCAGGGTCCAGAACAATGGTGCTCGGCACACAAGGGTATCAGTAAATATTTCTTGAATAAATAAATGAGAGACGTTATTTTGGACTAGATGATGTTTCCAAAAGCAAAGGGATACGCGGAAGGTCTTACAGTAGCTCAGGAAATCAGGCCCGTTTTCCTTATACTGGAATTTGTCTTTAAAAAAAAAATTAGCTTTCTCTTTTTATCCCTTTTGTAATTGAGAATAATTGAATATAATTGGCTTATTAAGGTTGTCTGCATAGTAGGGCATAGAAGAGAAACCTGCCTTTTGGGAATGCAACAGTATTAAGAAAATTAAATAGGTGAAGACTGTAAAGAAATATCTCCTTTGTGTTGTGTGATCTGTTGGCATAAACATACACGTGTGGACTGTGGGAAAACCACTTTGATGATTCCTGCTTTTGATGTTAACCTCCCCCCCACCTTTTGCTCTGCACTGCTTTCCCTTAGAATGTGTTTCCTCTCTCTCTATGCGCACAGCACTGTACACACACCCAGGAAAAAATGGTCATTCAGGTGTGTGTGAAGTCCTGCATACCCCAAAGATTCATTTAAAAAATACGGTCATGTTATAAATCTTGGCTGACAATCTAGTATTTGCCTAGTCGGAATGACCTCTGCACCATAACTGGGGGCAGAGAGAGAGGGGGTAAGAGTGGGAGAGGGAGGGAGAGAGAGAAAAGGGAGAGGGAGTGGAGGGGGGAGGGGAAGGAGGGAGAGTTGGAGTGGGAGGGGCAGGCTTTATACAATTTGCTTCAGCAGATTACAGCGTCTCATGAATATTCAGCCAACATGAATAGTAAAGGAATATTCAACACCCAATTGTTTGAGGCAATTGGGGTGTGTTTGAAGTATTAAAACAAGGCCATGTCAGATGGCACTGCACTGGCCATCTTATATTCAGGAGCAGATTTTGGTGGTGTTTGTTTGAATGTGTTTGAATGAATTCCTAATTCAAAGGGGACACATCAGCCCCGAGTTTCCTTGGGAAGGCATCTGCTCCTGTTTCCTCCTAACCCAGGCCATTCCTTGCTCTGGGCAGTCCTCCTCTACGGCCCCCCACCCACCTTTGGTCTGGGCCCCCTGGCTCTCACACTTCCTGCAAAGTCACTGAATTTTACCTTCTTCTTTCCCTCAGGAGACAAAGACTCCCTTCAGTCAAGCCTTCCCCCTCTCCTCAGACCTCCCTCCAGAACTCATCCTGGATTTGCCATGTACCACAGAAAGGAACAACATCAGTTTCCTGGGAATTTGGTGGTTTTCTTGACCAAGCATCAAATTGGTGATAAGAAATATCTGGAAATAGCAACAAAGCCCAGAAGCCTACAGGAGAAGTCACTGCGGGATGACAGGATACTAAGGCAATGTAGCAGGCACAGATGCCTCCAAGGGCTTGGCAGGTATCCACTCATTTACTCCTCAAACAACCTTATACAGGAGTAACTATTATCATCACTCAATTTTATGCAGGAGGACAATGAGGATGGGGCTAAGGGCTGGCATTAGAGATTCTAATCAAGGCATTCTGGCTCCAAAAGGAATATCAAAGACTTGCCCCCCCCCCACCAGCTGGGGGCCAAGATCTGAGATTCCCTGGGTGTCAGCATTGTGTTCTTATCCACCTGAATCTAGCAGCTAACCCCCCAGTTATCTCTGCTTTTGGTGGGGAATACTCCCCTGTTTGGCAAAGAATAGGTTAAGACAGGTCTTCATTACTGATTTCATTCCTTGTCCATGGATGTTAAAATGATATCTGCTTCCCCAGGGCTCACCCTAGAAAATGACAGCAGGTCATGGAAAAAACAGGTCCATCGATCTGTTAGTCTAGGCTCCACGTGTAAGGAGAGAGCCTGGAAATGTCAGTGGAATTGGATGGACGGAATGGAGGAAGAATGGGGGTTTTCAGTTGCCATGTGAATGTTCAGCATGGAGAATTCCACTTGCAGCCTATGTGGTGACCCCCGTGCCCCGCTTAGAGCCAGTGGAGGAGGTCCCTGCTTTATTCAGAAGGGAGGTGCTAACCTTGCTGGCATTGTTTCCTGTGTGTCTTGGTTTCTATAGGGTTTGGTTAGGAAAGTCCCCAGAGACTTGCCCCATCCATCTATCCTCGCTCCTCTCAGCCTCCAGCTCTGCCTCCATAATCTCTTGGATGAATAAGGCCTTCTGGGGGGTCCTCAGGGTTATTGCAACAATGCAAGATCTAAATCTGTCAAATGCAGATACTTGCTGTCCCAGAAACAACAAGAGTCCAGATATAGGGTTCCAGCTGAGGCTGGGGCTTGAGGCCTGTAATCCGTTCTTCTTCGAACTCCCAGGAGCCATCTAATAGGACATCCCAGCTAGTGACAGCGGATTTTGGCCTCTCTTGGCCTGTGATGCTTGGCCTTGGCCCCCACTCCTCTCTACCCAACCTTGAGTTTTCTCTTGACCCTTTCAGCTCCAATTACATTGTCTAGAGGAGCCAGGAACCAGAGGAGTTTGGCATTTCCCTATCTAGCCATCCCTGTCCTGGGCACCCAGCAGAGTAGGTTCTCCATAAATCTGCACAGCTCACCATGAAAAGCATCTTCCCCTGCTCTGGGATTTTGAAAAACCTGCTTCTTGGGGCCTGCTCAGCAGAATTCCCTGGCCCACACCTTGCCTGGGAAACACTCAGATGAGAAGCAAGAAACCACACTCGGGTAGGGTCTACAAGAGGACACAGTGAAGCGGATGGATACATCCTCTTTCTTCCTGGAGTCAACACTGGATTATTTGTAGCAAAGTTCCTGTGGGTGAAGAGTCCAGGCCTTTGGCTTTTCGCCTTCTGGACTATTTGTGCTCATTAGCATCCTTGCCAGAGGGGGAAACCCAGGCAGGAGGTGACACTCACAGGATCCTGTTCTCCTAGTGACTAACGGCTCTACAGAAGGAAGGAAAGCCTAGGGTTAATGCTTAGGAGGTGGCGGAAAAAGTTACCCACGGGGTTTCCATTCTTCCCACTTTTTATCAGTTCCTATGACCAAGAGTCACCAAGAGCTGGCTCTGCTCCTTCACTATGACCTTCACCTAGGACTTCACCTTCACCTATGACCAAGGTGTTGCCTCCCGCTCTGGCCAGAGCCCCTCGGAGGGGCTTGTGGAGCCTGGCTGGGGGAATCAATGCTTACCTTAGTGGTACAGCCGGCACGGAGACACTGGGACACGCAGCCACGAGCCCAGTGGAATACATGGAAAATTCCAAGGGGAGTTGGGGCCGGGGGTTCTTGGTGGAACCTTGGCAGAGGAAGCGTCAGAGACAGAGATATGAGACTCTGGGCAGTGATAAAATAAATGGTTTTAATGGGAGGCTTTCGGAGAGGGTGATGCTTTCCTGTGCTATCAAGCAGCCAGTTTTCCTGCCCTGCAGTGTCTCGGGGGTGGGCTGGCAGAACCCCCGGGCCCCACCGGAAGCTAGGATATTAGTCTGATGCCACGTTCAGCCCCTCCAGGATCCAGAGCTGTGTCTCCACAACAGGAGATGGGAGTCAGCTGGCGGTCAGTCCCACACAAACATCCTGGTGTCTGTCCAGGCCTGAGGGAAAGGGGCAGGAGCTTTCACTTCCCACTCGGGCTATTCCTCCCGGGCGGGGGGAGGGGGCCAATCACTTGGAAAATTCAACTCCGACCTTTACAAAGAGAACTAATAGACACAGTACTATATACAGGGCTGGGGGGGGGAAGGGAGCGGAGGGGAAATTGCACTTAATTACAGTAGGTTATAGTTTACACCCATTGGAGAAATTTACTTCTTCAAAAGAAATCTCAAGATCAGCTGGGATGGGGTGGGGGGGGTGCGGGAGGCTGCTGATATTTACAGTGTGTTTGGCTCAGTTCAATAGCACGTGTCCTCCTCATTTCAGTAACAGATTCAAGTTTTTTTTTCGCATCGGTTTGTTCGATGAAGGAGCGTGACGTAGACACGACAGCTTTCTCTCTTCCTCCTCCGTGGTTTCTCGCCTCCCACCCATGGGCCAGATGGGAGTACCTGCCGTCTTGGGAGAGGCATGGCTGGGAGAGGCATGGCGACAATACTGCATAGAAGGGGAGGGAAGTTGCACTCTGGGCTGCGCCTCCCAGCGGGCTGTCCTTGTCCGAGGTGCCAGCAGGATGGCAGGTAGGCGGGGCCTCTCTCGAAGGTGCTTGTCAGGCCACCGGCCTTTTCTGTGACAGCTGCCCGGAGGGGGATGGTGTAGAAAACAGGGTCCTTGTTGCTGTGCACAAAGTAAGTGATGGGTGGGCATCACCAGGCTTGGAGGGGGCACTGCAGAGAGAGGAAAGAGAGCTCAGCGGTGTGTATTCAGGAGGGACGCCACTCTTTTGGCTTTTCCAGGGGAGCCGAGACCCTGCTCAGCCCACTGCGGGCTGAGGATCCAGTGCCCACTCAGTGCCCCAGCGCTGGTCCTGAAGCACGCTCCCTTTAGGGAAACTCCCGAGCCAGGTTTCCCGGCCACTTCAGAAGGCAGCAGCAAACTGTTGCGGACCTTGAAATAGTCATAACTCGCTGACCTTTGTCCTCAAGTCAAGCTCCTCTTTCTGGGAGTGTGTGGTTGCAACAGCAGCTGGACGGGAGCTCTTGCCTCTCGTGGAAGTAAGGGTCCTCTTCCTAACACCTCTATGGGCAGGGGTCCCCTAGACCACTGATTCCCCCCACACTTAAACGGCCCTATGAATGCTGGGGAGCCTGTGAAAAGGTGGATTCCAATCGAGTGGGCTTGAGGTGGGCCGAAGCACCCGCATTTCTTTCTTTCTTTCTTTTTTTTTTTTTTAGCACCCGCATTTCTAATCAGCTCCCAGACTGGGCCAGAGCTGCCGATCTACTTAAGCACATGAGAAAATCGCCACTTGCTCAAACAACCCATCAGGGAAGGCATTTGGAAAGCTGCAAAGTGCTTTCTACAGGCTTGTTCCTATTAAGACAAGAACTCTGGCTGACGGCCTCTGATGCCAGACTTCCAGGTGGGCGGGAGGTGGGGCAGGAAACCCCAGAATGGATGGAGAAACCCTCCAAGAGGAGCCATGCGGCGGCCCCTTCCTGGGGAAGCCTCTCCTTCCAGGACCTTGGGCCTCATTCATTTCGGCTGTCATGGAGCATCATTCCCATCCTTTTCTCTCCAGGAAGACCCTTCTTGCTTCCCTCTGTCTCTTCCTTCCCTTTCACTTGTTTTGGCATCTAAAGGGAAAGTCTTCTCTGTCTTTTGGCTTAATGGCTCCTTCTCTAAAGACTGTTCCTTCAGGGCGCCTGGGTGGCTCAGTGGGTTGAGCCTGCATAGGGCTCTCTGCTCAGTGGGGAGCCTGCTTCCCCCTCTCTCTCTGCCTGCCTCTCCGCCTACTTGTGATCTCTCTCTCTCTCTCTCTGTCAAATAAATAAATAAATAAATAATCTTAAAAAAAAAATGACTCCTTCAACACTCAGGAGCTTACATTGCATAAATGCACACACACACACACACACACACCCCTATTATTACTACTAAAGGCCTATTTTCACATTATTATCTCATTAACCAGTGCTCCCAGCCATACTCCTGTACAAGGTTGCCATTACGCCCATTTTACAGATTAAGAAGACAAGATCCAAGAGCGAATCATCCACAGTTTCAGAACCAGGACAGTGTAGAGACAGATTCAAACTGGTTCTGGGTGCCCTTGGGCACGTGTTCTTTCTAGTATGCTCAGAGATTAAAAGTCTTCTCCTAGCTTCGTGTTCTTAGTCATGGCACTCTCTCTGTGCCTCAGTTTCCTCACTGGTGAAATGGAGGCTGTTGGGGAGTCAGGCGAGCCAATACATGGGACGTGCTCAGAATTAACACTGGGCTGCGCAAGGTGTCCCGGCCCTGAGCCCTCTGTCACTGAGCTGTGCATTCATTGGAGAGGACATGTTCTGGCCCTTTTAAATTCTTGAGGCCCTGGTCAGGGTCCTCTGATACCCTTTGCCTCCTCTTCCTCCCACCACCCACCCCCACTTTTGAGTCTCTTTACTTCCCACTATCAGCCTTTTTCCAATTTTCAGATTTCAGGTGAGGAGAGAGAAAATGGCTTGTGACCTTGCAGGTTTCAATAGAAGAGCAAACAAGAAGGGCAGATAAGGAGACGCCAGCGAGATTCTATGACCTGTCATTAGGGATGGGCTTCCCAGCTATCAAATGTTTGCTCACATAATAAAATGGTGGCAGAGCCCTAAATGTTGTCAAAGGCACTAGAGTTATTTGTCCCCTTCAGAGTC
Organism: Martes martes; assembly: GCF_963455335.1. NCBI lineage: Eukaryota > Metazoa > Chordata > Mammalia > Carnivora > Mustelidae > Martes > Martes martes. The sequence goes on along the minus strand of NC_137904.1, from coordinate 28,438,897 downwards.
TAAACACAAACAGCTGATAAGGGGTGTACTGGGGTCCCTCAGAACCAAGGCCTGGCACAGCCAGCCCCACGGGGGCCCTGGCCAAAGGATCTCTGAGGGGACCCTCTCTCTGAAAGGGGTGGTGGTAGCTGGGGTGACAGTTAAGGACGTCCTCGCTCTATAGGGGCTGATTGTCTATGGCAAGAACTAACGTTTACTGAGGTCCTACTGTGTGCTGGGCTCTGTGCTAAGTGGGGGCTTTACATGCATCCTTGTACTGGATTCACACATCAATCCTTTGAAGGTAATTATCATTCATTCACTGAACACTTTCTGACTGCTTCCTATATAAAGAAGCTCAGCGCTTCTTTAGGCACAGGCCACGCAGCCATGAGCAAAGACCCTGTCCGTATCGTCGCAGAGTTTATATTCTAGAGTTTTGAACAAATAAGTAAATGAATATGTATGTGTGTGTATATACCTACGTATCTATATTGTACATGCATATATAAAACAAAATTCCAGGTGGAGATGAACGCTCTGTAGAAAAAATACATGAGGGGAGTCTGGGTGGCTCAGTTGTTAAGCGTCTGCCTTCAGCTCAGGTCATGATCCTGTGGTCCTGGGATCAAGCCCCGCATTGGGCTCCCTGCTTGGCAGGAAGCCTGCTTCTCCTTCTCCCACTCCCCCTGCTTGTGTTCCCTCTCTCACTGAGTGTCTCTCTGTCAAATAAATAAATAAAATCTTAAAAAAATACAAGTGATAACAGGTTAGGCTGATTTGAAGGAAAAAGGAATAATTTACACAGGGCAATCAGGAGGGGCCTCCTTGAGGTGGTGACATTTGAGCTGAATGAGATGAGGGAGCAAGCGTGCAAAGATGTGTATTATGGAGTGTTCAGGGCAGAAGAGACCACAAATCAGAAGTCCTGAAGTGGGATCACTTCAATCCTGGCTCAGTTGAAGCTGACTGGAAGAAGGAGGAGGGGAGGGAGGTGAGAAGGACAGGGTCGGCAAGGGGCTGATTACATTGCGTCTAGGAAGCCTCCATTTCAGCTTGGTTGCAATGGGAAGCTCCTGGAAAGTTTTGACAAGGCAGGGGTGACATGATTGGTCTCCCCCTTTAAGAGCTAATTCTGGCTGCTGCGTAGTGAGCAGACCATAACCACCATCGTGGGGCAGGAGTGGGAGTGGGAAGTTGGGGGCACTGGAAGGAATCAGTGAGGGAAGGGGCTGGACTGGTGGGGTGATGAGAAGCGCTCAGATGTGGGATGCATTCTGCAGGATTCCTAGCAGAACTTATCCAGGGACTGGTTGTGGGGTGTGCAGAGACAAATCAAGGGGATTCTCAGGATTCTCCCCTGAACAACTGGTACCATTTTTGGAAATGGGGAAGCCCAAGGAAGCAGCAGTTTGAGTAGGAAAAGTAGAGGCAAAATGAAGAGCTCCTATTTTAGCGAGGCTTGTCATGCCAAAGATGCGGCAGATTTGCGAATGGGCACTCAAGGCAGAGGTCTGTACTGGAGACAGAACTACTGGATCCGTCAGTGTGGACACCTGATCCAAAGCCATCGGACGGGAAATCACCCAGGAGTGAACACAGTAGAAAATGAGCACGAGGGCCCTCCAACAACTCAATGTTGGGAAGACAAGCTGCCAGCTATGGAAATGACAAGTGCCACGGTGGGGAGGACCAGGAACCGGTATCATCCCAAAATCCAAGTGACAAAAGGTGGGCGTGATCAGCTATGTCAAAGGCAGAGATGGAAAGTTACCCATTGGTTTGACAACACGGCGGTACTAGTGAGCTGGACAGGAGATGCTCCAACGCTGTGTGAGGACCGATGACTGTCAGGAATAGCCTCAAGAAATAACTGGGGCTGAGCAGGTAGAAACAGTGGGCACAGATAACTCTCTGCTCTTCTTATGAGATTAGATTCATTATGGTTGTATTAATTACAATTAATGATGGGGCACCTGGGTGGCTCAGTCAGTTAAGCGTTGGACTCTTGATTCTGGCTCAGGTCATGACCTCAGGCTCATGAGATCAAGCCCCGTGTCAGGCTCTGGCGCTAGGTATGGAGCCTACTTAAACTTCTCTCTCCCTCTCCCACTGGCCCTCCCCTGCCTTTCTCTCCCTCTCAAATAAATAAATAAATGTATGTATGTATGTAATGATTATGCTTCCAGTTTTACTGATGAGGGAACTGAGGCCTAGAGAGACTGTAGGTAACTTGCCCAGGACCTCACAAGAGAAAAGTCTGTGCTCCTCAACACAAGGAAGATGACTTCCTTTGACCTTCTGAGTATGGCCACTGGAAAATAAATGCCCTTTGCCACTTATAGTCTTCCTTCCAAAGCTTGAGAGACACTCAGGGTTGCCAGCGAGGGGAGGTCAAGTTGCCCGCCATGGGTGGGGGGTTTTGAGCCAAGCACTGAGCTAGGTATCTTACAAGACATACTGTGTTTAGTCTTTTTAATGATCCCATGACAGAGGAACCATCATTTTCGTATTACAAGCGAGGAACCTGACACTCAGAGAGGCTAGGACTTTTCCCTGAGGTCACACAGGTAGAAAGTGATAGGATCTTAGAACTGCCAAGTTGGTGCTCTGAATCATCACACAGTTCCTGCCTGACCACCAGTGGAGAAGGCTGGAACATGGGAAGCTGCCTAGGATTTACAAGAGGCTGTCTGCCTCCTTCTTATCAGCCCTCCCCCACCCCCCCCCACCGACCTACCCGTGCCAGTTGGAGGGGGGAGGGGTAGGGGTCCTCTCCTGACCTCTCTGTAAACTGGGAAGTGGAGCAGTGGGTATAGAGGCTGTGGAAACAGGACTCGGCGGGCAGCCAGCCCACACTTGTTCTAACCCGTGTCAGTGCTTGCTGCGGTCCTGTTCCAGACTGGCAGGGCCCTGTCTTAGAGGAGCTAGGGCACAGCCCCACTCAGATGGTAGCTCGCCAGTACGCAGGGTTGAGAAGGAGGGGGAGGCACACAGAGCCCCAGGAGCTGCAGGTGAGAGCGACCCAGCCTAGAGGTTCCTGAAATGTGATCCACATGGCCTCAGGGCATGTCTGTCCTGACAATGAAAACACTGCAATCAGATACAAGTTCAAATCCTGGCTTGAACCTGATGACTGCATAAACCTGGGTCATTTTTCTGAGTGCCGAAAAAGGATAGGAGAAGGTGAGCATGGTGGAATGGATTTGGAGAGAGCTCCAGATTTATCATCTGTGTGAATTTGGCTGGATCCCTCCCACCTCTGAGCCTCAGTGTTTTGCTCTGTAGGTTGGGCGTAAAAAATATCTACCTTGCAGAATGGGTCGGAGGGTTAGCTGGGAAAGGTAAGAATGATGAAGCACTAGGACTGTTGCTATGCAAATGAGAGGCACTCAAAAAATGCTAGCTCTGAATTCATTCATTCATTCATTCATTCCTCCATTTATATTTTCTGAACATCTACTATAGTCCAGGCATTTGGCTAAGCACAAAGTGCTCTGGTGCTTTGAGAGGTCCTTTCACGATTTGCTTTTTTCCTGGGAGTCTGGGAGTCCAGGGATGAGAACACATCTGTGAGTCAGCATAAAAATGGGAAGCTTGTAGACCAAGCAATGAGTCAAATTTTGAAGGAGTCGATAGAAGGCATCTCCTAAAGGATCACAGATGGAAAGCAGCAAGAGGGAAGGACTTAGCACGTGGAGTACTTGACCATGTACCAGCCATTCTTCTAGGCATGCAAATATCCTGTGAGACGGGGGAGGGGGGGGGTGTAGGGGGGTGGGGGGGTGGTAGGATTTTCCCCATGAGAGATGCAGAAATGGTCCCACAGGATGAATTAACTGCCCAAGGTCCTGTGGCAGGGCAGGGAAGGGACTGGGGTGAATGCAAGGCTGCTGGCTTTTCCCAGCATTCTGTGATGCCTCTCAAAGAGGGCTGCCCAGGATGCGTCCCTTGGCCTGGAGCATCTGTGCACCCTAATGGCCCCATTTCATGCACACAGCAGTCTACGAAAGATTTGGAGAAGCCTGGCCTTGTGGTTTTTAGCTATTGAACCCAGCCATTCCCCCAAAATATGGGACCAAGGAATCCTCCTGTCCTTACACCACGCCCAGTTCCCAGCAACGTTCTTGAAACTTGTTTTGTTAAATAATACTTTAGGACAAAGAGAGAGCAACATTGTACCACATCTCTTTCAGCATTCATTCTGACCCTTTGCCTGGGGAACAGATTTGGTACAAAATTTTCTTCACCTTGGTTCTTTCTGTCTGACTGTACCTTTACCCTTACTTCCCCATTCCTCTTCTCCTTCAGTTTGGAAGAAGAAAGTTGACTGACTGGGACACCTATGGGGGCTGAATTTCATGCTTGTTCCTGACCGTTAAGACTACAACAGCAGCAAATGCTTGGGTGTTTTTGAGATGGAGATCGCAAGGCCAGTATTGCTTAAATGGAAGGAGTCCAGGATTTAGAGTCAAAGCCCAGAGTCTGAAGGTCCAGCTCTAGAACTGACTAGCTGTGAGATCTTGGGCAGGTCACTCTGCCTCTCTGAGCCTCAGTTCATTCCTTTGTACCAAGGAAGTTGCAACAGAAAGAAAATGATGAGATCATGTTCATGAGAAGTATAAACCTACAGGGCTCCGTGAATAGTTTGATCCTACATGTGAACATCCTTCTCATCACCCCAGAGATGCTACCGCCAGACTCCTGAACCGCCCATGGACTTAGGGACAACTTCCCAGTGGTTCTGGAGGGCTGTTAGTGCAGCTTCAAGGTCGGCTGGCCACTCTGTCCAGCGGAGGGGAGAAGTCATTTGCCGGCCAGTGCCGCGTCTCAGAGAGCGTCTCGTAGAATTTTGATTAAGAGACCATTTCCTGAATTCAGAGGGCTTGTTTCAACAAGCAAGCATCAAAGTCAACTTGGGAAAGACAGGAATAATTAATCAGAGCCCTGTCTAGGGCTGACCAGGCGGCAGATGGATTGATAAACCTTTCAAAGGGGGAAGGTATTCCCAAGCAGGGCTGCTGCGCCTGGCTGGTTCCCTGATTGAGATTTGTGAGCACAGATAAATGTTTTCCCTGCTCGCTACAAAGAGTGGGAAATGGCACGGGAGTCGAAGGGCAGGGCCACGGGGGGTGTCCTTTCATCTTCCATTGGGTGAGAGAAGAGTGGCAGAGCAGGTCCCACACACCTCCTCCCTCTCCCAACTCCAGAGCCCAGCTGCCTAGGCTGTGTGTGCTCCCTAAATCCACACGATCTCATCGAATCCCTAGGACAAGTCCATGTTATGACTCTCAGTTTAAAGGTGAAGAAATGAGGGCTCAGAGAGGTCAAGGCAAACCCAGGAACAGAACCCACCTGCTCTACCATACTGTGGGACCAAGAGGAGATGTGAGCAAAGGGAAGAGTGGAGAACCCGAGCCCATGAAAGCACATGCTTGGCAGCACACGGCATTGGAGGAGGTTTGAGTCCCAGGACTCAGAAAAAAGACCGTCAACAAGACCAATCCCTGCTGAGCGCCTCTGACATGAAGTTCAAGGCTGTCACCTACTTATCTAGTAATCAATAGAGGCCAAACAGTTCCCACGCTGCACAGACCCCAGCTCTTAAAAGGTCCTATTGTATTATTCTGGAACTGTCAAGTGTGTTCAGACACCCTGTCCTGTTTCCTTACTCTCCGTGTCCCGTGGCAGGGACAAGCCGCAGGGATGAGCCCTGCCTTTGGTTGGGTTTACTGCTCCATCGGCTCTCCCTGGAGGTGGGAACCAGCCACCCAATGAAAGAGTGACGAAGCCTCTGGATTCCCCACTTTTAGTACACTGTGAAGTAAATTCTAAGTTTCTTGATAAAACATCTGGGCCCCTGGAAGGCCCGACTGTGCACTGGGGAATCTCCATGGGTTGGGAGTTTGCAGTGTTCCGGGTCCAGCATGGGTCCTGGATGGGGTAATCAGCCTTACTACTCCCTTTTTCCATTGATTAATTTGTGGAAAACCCTCAGGCATCCCTCTCGCAAAGCATGAAATGCTACAGAGGGCATGACTGTCTTGAGTAGCCCTTGGAAACACCTTTTCCACGGACCACCGATCAATCCATGGGAAATACTCAGTCTCAATACCTAAAGGCTCTGTGTAATCCAGTCTCCAGCGGATCATCAAGCTGGGGAAGCAGAAGGAGCAGAAAGTCCTGTTAGCCTGTGGTCCATCTTCTTTGCCTCTGACCTCAGGGACTCCTTTAGCAAGTAACCAGGAGCCTGGGAAGAACCAGGCTCAGGCCCCACGTGCCACCCTCTCTGCACATCACTAGCCTGGGTCGCAGCCCCCACCACACTTCCTTTGGGCATTTACCTGTTTACTGGAGGACATGTTGGTAAGCGTACTGATGCTGCTCGTATCTGTGACCACCATTGCAGACGGAAACCGGGAGGTGTGGGAATACTGGGGGGGTTCCTGCTTGTGAGTGTACACTGGAGAAACAGAGGGAAGACAAAGTCAAGACCACTTTGGTATGACCACACAGGTATGAACACAGCTACAGACCTACAGACCCCACCCCCACCCCACACCATAAGCTCCTATGTCCTGAGGCAGAGAAGAGGGGGCAGGGGCTGGTGATGTTTCAGAAGGCAGCCTGATGTGGTCAAAAGAATGGCCATGTGTTTCAATTCTGGCTCCTTATAAGTCATGTCACCTCAATTTCCTCATCTGTAAAATGGGAATGATAGCTGTTGTAGGATTAGAAAATATCACGTAGAAAGTACCTCTTTGTACCAAAGAGACAAACAGCTTTGCACAGCATCTTATTGATGGTAGTGGACGGCACTTCTGTTCTCCTGACTTTTTCAGTTAAATGTTAGATGCTTAACATCAAAAAACGGGCCTTAGGCATATGTGGTGCATCAGCGATTGTAAGTCAGAAAAAGTTCTAAGTAGCCAGCAAACATAAACGAGTTGGCCAGCACAAGCTTATCCTATCTGCCATGACTCAAGAGCCAGGTCTTGTGCAAAGCAATTACAAATTGATTAATAATTATAATTAGACATGGATATAATTCATTGTATAATTCTGAGTTGTTCCAATTTGTGCTAAAATGACATCACAGGTCATATTATGATGTCACAGAAAGATGAAGGACGACAGACAAGGGGAGACTAGATGCAAATAAAACCTTTAGGAGCAGGTAACTCATTTTTCAGTTTTTCCAGTACTTGTTTCACCAAGTCTAGAACTTTTTGACTCATGTGATTTATCCATTAGATTCATATGAATTCCAAGTCACATGACCAGCTAACAGAAGCCTGGGGCTGTTTGGCCGTGAGGGAGGGAGCAGCCTATTCTATCCACCATAGCATCTTCTACAAGGGGACGGGGTAAAGGTCACTGCCTGCCACCCCAACCTGTCCTTCCTGTGGAGGGAGGCTGACTGCTGCCTGGTCCTGGGGCCCCTCAATTGGGCCTCTGCAGTTCACAGGTCACTAGGGGCCACTCTCTTGACAGTCCCACCTGGGCCTGGCAAGGGGCAACGACAAGCAGAGGCATATTATCAGGTCCCGAACAGAAAGGGAAGTGGGGATATGTGGTCCCAGACTCTGCTACAGGTTATGGCAGATTTTTCCAGAAGCCACATAAAAAAAATGTGATTGGAATGTGAGATGGTGCTTGGAAACCAGCTCTGCAGGCCTGAGGAGGGGAGAGTGCCCTGAGGATAGAAGAAGGGTGAGCTGTGCAGCCAGGGGAGAAACAAAAACCCTCTTCCCCATTCCTGCCTCCTATTAGAAAGTCCCTTAATAAATCATCACCTGCATTTCTGTAACTCTTGTGTTTACCAGATACAGTTCATACCTAGTCTTATTTTGTCTCCATAATCACTCTACATTATTTATCTCATCTCCATAACCTCTCTACATTCCATTTTATGGATGAGAAAACTGAGGCTCAGAATGGCTAAGAAACTCTACCAACGGCTACACAGCTGGTAAGCCTCAGAGGCAGGATTTAAATCCTATGTTTGTCTGACTCCAAGATGATCACTCTGTTCCAGAGACTTCTCAGGTGTTCCTCTGGGACCCTGCCAAACTTATAGGCCAGGGGCTGTATCCTGATCTGGCCAGAGGGCTGGCTGTGGGCCTGGGGCTCAGGACAGAGGGCAGGGATACAGTGGCTGGAGTGAGTGGGAACTAACTGGTTGAAAGACAGGACATGAGAAACAGTCTGGGGGCCGGAGTCGGGGGGGGGGGCAGGTAACAGCAGAAGCACTACTATTCTTTATCCAAGATGGCGAGGAGGTGGTATTGTCCACCTATGTCCGTGGTTCTCAATTAGAGATGTCTGGGGTGTGTCAACAGGACAGCATGGGGATTCTAGAAGATTCTTCATTTTCAGAGAACACAAATTGCATGCCTACTCTTGTCATTTGGTAATGACTACCTGGAATTTTAGATAGAAAGGGCTCACGGGGAAAAGGCTCTGCAGTTGCCTAGCGAAATCATCCATGGGTGCCAACTCTGCTCTCTATCTCCAGCTCCCCTTTACACGTAGGCTCAACTGTCTTCTTCAAACCTCCCCCAGGAGTCACGGAGGTAGAGAGCAGGTCTAGGAAAGGCACAGACCCCACAAGGGTCATGCTGAGGAATTGTCTGGGTTGATAACAGGTAGGGAAAAGTGACCAAATCAATTCACTTCCAAGCAAGTACGGATCCAGATCCAGAGGTGGGCTGCATAGGGCCCTTGGTGGTGCCCGCCCCCTCCCCCAGCTCCCCCCAACTCCGCCCCATGTCCTTACTGTGGGAGTTCTGCAGCTGAGTGACAGCCGCCATGAAGGGCTGTTGGGTCATGTGGCTGCTGGGGCTCTGTTGCATGAGGGGCTGCTGGTGAGGGCTGTGCAGCTGCTGGGAGAACTGGACAGGCTGCAGGGCCGCCAGACTGCCAGCCACACTGTTGATGACAGGGACGCTCTGTGCTTGGGAGGTGTTGAGGCCTGTGGGAGCAAGAGGGAAAGATCAGAGGTGGCTTCAGGGACGCGGAGAAGCGAGTGCACCTGCATGGTCACTGACAGAGTCCTGCCATGTGCCCGGCACAGCTGGGCCTCGCGTGAGAGACTGCCTGGGAAATGGTTTTATAGATCCACTCTGCAGACAAAGAAACTGAGGCTTGGAGAGACTGACTTGCTCACTCACATTCTGCAGTGAGCTGTGGATGGAATTGGGCTTACACAGATCCGAGACCTGAGAGTCATCCTTGGCTCCCTTGAGGTTGCCAGGACCCTGGGAAGGCGGCCTCTAACTGGTCTGCTCCCTCCAGACCTGACTCTGAGAGAGGCCTACCTGGGTGCCCTGAGGGCAGCTTAGTGCAGCCACTCAAAGGCACAGGTTACTGCCCAGACTTGTCTGCCCAGCAGAGGGCAGGAGTGTTCAGGAACTCACATTTTGATTAAAAAACCAAAACCCAAACCCAAAAACCACCACCGCCACCAACAACCTGCACTGTCTTAGGAGTACGAAGCCAGAAGACCGTCATTTAGCGAACCGGTGCAAAGACCCCGGCAGAGGTCAGATGCTCCTTCTCTTGACTGTAGCAGAGAGGGGGGAAACACCAGACCTCAGCCTGTCTATGAAGTGGATGGATTTTATCTGGTGGCACAGAGCTCGTGGCATCAAAAGGTCCAGGTAGTGGGAGGAGGAAGTCGTAAGTTAAAGGCTGGCCGTTTATAGGGGCTCTTGCCATCTTTCTACTCTGAAGGTGTCAGGCCTCTGTTGTCCTGTTCTGTGTCTATATCCTCTTCAGAACCAGGGCCAGCGCTGCAGAGACGGGGTCCCTGGTCCACCCCCCCCCCCCCCCCACTCCATGTGCTCCCTGGGCAGGAATCTGGGGGAAGAGAGCCAAGCCAGGGTGGGAGTGGGGATGAGAGGATCGGAGCAAGACACTCCAACCTCTTTCCTGGGGCTGCCAATGTTCCTTTGAGCTTGCTTTCTGTGAAACGGGGGGCAGGATGGGATGAAGAAGAAAATCCAGAAAAAAGGTCTCTTTCAGGCAAGTGTGGAAGCGACACCTAGAGGGCCTTTCCTGAAATGGAGAGGGTTCCAGAAGCGGGTTTGTGGGAAGTCCTCCGTGGAGATAGCATGAAGACCTCAGCTGGTGCTTACTCAGGGCTTTAGCTGATACTGTTATCAGAAACCTGAAAGGCGAGGACCCCTAGCAGAAGTGAAGGGAGAATAAGCCTCCTCCTGGGTCTTCTGGGGACGGGGGCTGGGGCTGGGTCCTCTGATCCCATACAGACTAGTGCTATCTCCCATCCCCTAGGGGCTCAGGTCCCCGAGCCCCAGTCTCACCTGATATCCTGATATCCTGTTTCCTTCTCCTACCTTCCCCCGGGGTCTCCCAGGAGGCCCCACGGACTTGCTGTCCTCCCAGGCTTATTACTGCTGCTCTTTTGGGAAATCTCTGCCCAGAAAAGCCAACTGCCCTGTCGGGAGTGGATGACATTTGAGGGCACAGTTCTGAAACCTGCCTGTGCTTTAGAATCATCTGGGGGAGCTCTTTAAGAAATATACATTCCTTCGCCTCACCCAGGACTTAATGAGTCAGAGCCTTCAGAGGTGAGGCCCAGGAATCTTATTTTCAACACAGTCTGTGATCCTGCTGTGTGCCTCAATTCCAGGATCGAGAGACACTGATGTCATTCTAGCTCCCACGGAGTGTGACTCTTGGCCTTTTCACCTGTTTTCTGGGCACTGGTTCCTGCCTGAGAAGCATGTTGTCCGTCCAGTGGATGAATAGAGAATGGGGGGTTGGCAATGCCAACCAAGTACTTTGTTACCACTTCTGCCCGGGGCAGGACCCTCAGACTCAATGGGACAAGAGCTGACCACAGGACGACGCCTGCAAGCAAGTCTTCAGCCTGTCACTCCACTGGCTAGGACCACGAGTTTCAGCCAAGTTTTCTGGGGATTCTCGCCATTCTTCATACCCCCCCCCAACTCCAAGCACACACCTGCACATGCACCATGAACGCACTTCCAAGGCCAATGTATACTCTGCAGATTAAGGATACAGCAAGACGGCAGAGAAGTCTGGGTGGAAGAAATCAGGAGGAACAAAGCTGAAAAAATACGGAATAGCTTCTGGGAAAATTTTAGTTCAGAGAGTGCCTAAGAAAATATTAAGGATTGTGTGTCAGCTGAAGCTTGATGTGGGAGGAAAGAAGGTAAGTGGGACAGTTTGTGTATCTTTTCGGTTGTGGAAATAAAGAGGTGATAAAAAGAGCTTAGACATGGGTCTTTTAACCAAATCTTCTAGAAGGCAAGCAAGCTGGTTTTAGGTATCCTAGTTCACTCTCAAACCCTGCTATTAGTATGGTTACTACATTCCTATGAAGAGGCAGTGAGTTTAAAAATGTTTTATTTTGTCAGTCCTCTAAAAGCTTCTCTAGTCCCATTTCTCTCTGCAAAAACAAAAAACAAAAACAAAACAACTGCATTTGCTATTTCAATTCCTGAGCAGCTGAGGACATGCTCAGTAAAGCTGGGTGCCTGCTGTGGGTCTAGCCCAGTTCTACCCTCCAACAGCACATGAGCCACTCTCCGCAGAAGTGATCTGAGTTGCCACCTCCGCTAGAGCTGACTTAGAGAAAGAGGAGAGAGAGAGGAGGAAAAGGCAGGAACAAAATAAAGAGGTGCGGGTACTCAATAGAGGGAAGCCACAAGGACAAGGGGGTGAAATCAGCAAAGAGAAGGAGAGCAATGCGCCATTCTCCGGTCTCTCCCGAGACTTCTCGGGAAGACTTCCCAGGGTCAGGGTGATGACTTGGTGGGCGCTGCCATGATGGAAGTTGGAAACACACTGACTACTCATCAGCATTAGAATTCTGAGAGCGGCATGCGACCCCCCCTCGGCCTTCCCATGCCCTGATCTGGCCCATCCGTGAGGGGCTAGAGGTTCCTTGTAGAACAAGAGCCTCCTAGAGCTGGAAGGACCAGATCCATGCCCCATCTTCTGGCATGTTTCTCCTTGAAGGCTCAGAGATGCTCCTACAGTTTCCCTTGGGAGTTTTCACTGTATTTTCACCACGGGCCAAAGAGCTGTCCCATGACCTCACCAAATTCCCTGTTCAGAAGGAAGCCCATCATTGCTCCATCTTTGCCAGCACAAAGAAACATCAGCATCACTTCCTGGAACATCTACCACATCCTTACAGGTAGAAATGAACACGAGACAAAAGTACAAGCTCTAATATTACATACTCACACTTTGCAGACTTACAAGCATGTCTCTATGTACTGTTACTGGATCACCTCAGCAACCCATTTTACAGATGAGGAAACTGAGCCTCATTAAGGTTAATGATTTGCCCCAGGGTGCATGGCTGGTGAGCCGTGACCCAGATTCAGTGTGACTCAATTGTTCCTCTTTCTTTAGGCTAAACAGTCCAAATATTGTTGAGGAGAGAGATAAGGAACTAAACATAAGCAGAATCAAATCAACAAGCAGTGGGTGAGTTTGAAGGGGGCTTTTTATAAACCTTTTTAAAAAATCAGGTTGATTTACTTCCCACCCTTCTTCTCCCTGCCCCCTAGGTTTTGTGACCAAGAACGGAGCTTACTTTGTGCAATGGCCATGACTCCGGAGAGGGGGGTCATGATGAGGTTTTGAGATTGCTGGGGATTATGGTGGGACAGGCTGTGGATATTCGTCAAGGTGCTGACAGGGGGCAAACCACCTCCGGAGACGGAGATCTGCTGGAGAAAAGAAACAAGAGCAACGTGAGTGGGACTGGGACTGCAAAGACCAGTGTCCAAAACGACACGGCTCAGTAAGTCCTTGGGACAGCTAATTCACCCACTCATTCATTCATTCATTCATTCACTCACTCATTCATTCACCCACACTCTCATCATTCACTCATTCACTCACACACTCGTTCATTCACTCACTCATTCATTCACTCACTCACACACACTCATTCATTCAACAATTACGAAGCATCCACTGAGGCGCAGGCACAATTCTAGGTGCTAAAGACCAAGAAGCAAAACACACAACCTGACCCTTATGGTGCTTCTGTCTGTTGACTACTTTGAGTTACCTGCCTGCCTTAGGGATTCTTCTGCTCCCAGGTATTGTGGGACTGTCGCTTGCTCAATTTGGAAGTATCCTCTATTCTGCTCCATGACGTTTCTCTTACTGGTGCTAAAGACATGTGATTGCTGAAAGTAACGACTGAAATCTGCCCGAGTGAGAGCGGATTAGGGACTAGGCAGAAGCACAGGAAAGCTCTCACTGTTACAGACTCCGCTAAGTACCACTCATACATTAACAGACAAACCTCACTGTGGTTCTGTGAGGCAGAAACTTCATGGTAGATCTGTATCAGGTAGATATGGTATCAGGTAGATATATCACTGTTTCACAGAGGAGATAGGTAGGTTGCCTAAGATCCTATTAATAACCCAGCAAGTGGTATTTAAACCCAGGTCTGCCTGACTCTGGAAGTCAAGTTCTTATCTTTTACAGAGGACCTTTCCTTACCCCGCTCCTGCCATTACTACTAAGGGTTGGGGGAGATCAGCCATCATTGCGCTTCTCTACCTTTTCTGAATCTCCACTATCCATGAACATTTTTTTTTTTTGGTCAAGGAGCTGCTATCTTAATGACAAAGCTACTAAATGATAAGCCCTGGCCCCCAGGGGCCCCCATACTGTGGCAGCATTATATTTTAATGACAGATGAGCAAGAGAAAGCTACTAATTTTAATATGTTTACTATGCACATGGCCACTTTGCAACCTTTCACTGGGGACCAAATACTTTTATTTATTCCTAATAGTGTCTTTTCCTTATTGATTTTCCTCACTTTTCCAAGGTATGAAGGCATCACGAGCCCATGTGCTGATAGGATCTCTTCCTTGCTAGTACTAATATGTATACAGGTCTTATTGCATTGGTTAGAACTTTCTAAACAGTATTAAACAACTGTCATAAATGTGCTTGTTTTGATTCTGATGTTTTCCGAAATGCTTCCAAAGGTTCCCCACTAATTGTAAGAATTTATCAATTTTACACACACACACCTGCAGATGCACACAAGCACATAGTTTTGTTTTGTTTTGGTGACAAAGTAGTTTACTATTTATAGTTTTAATAATTTCTAAAATTATTTTTAAGAAAGGATGTCTCGGGGCACCTGGCTGGCTCAGTCGGTAGAGCATGTAACTCTTGATCTCGGGGTTGTAAGTTCGAACCCCACACTGGGTATAGAGATTACTTAAAAATAAAGTCTTAGAAAGAAAGAAAGAAAAGAGAGGGGGGAGGGAAAAAGAAGGGAGAGAGATGTCTCCTGTCATTCTGAACTACTCTAGACATTCTTGATGGTATCAGGACTACTCGGAGATACTTTAGGGACAGAATGTATACATTCATGTCTGAGTAGTCCCGTTGCCCTTCCTCTGGAGCTTGTCAAATGATAGGTCTCACACCAGCACCTGGGTAAGACACTATCTCCCGCCCTGACCTTCTGGTCAACCCCATAGCTTCCAAGGTTAATTTGAAAAAGAAAGAAAGAAAAAAACCGAATGGGTTTGTTTGTGTTTTTTTAAAATGGGCATCAAGAAGTCAGTTGGGGTTGGAGGGGGGGAGGTGTCACGTGACCAAGAAGGAATTCTGACCACATCAAACAAGAGAGAACCAGCCTGTTCACTGGGCTTGTTTTTCAAAATGTCAGAGTCATTAAAAAAAAAAAAAAAAGGAAAGAAAGAAAAGAAAAGAAATCAGTAACCTGCCTTCAGACTTCCTTTGGGTAATGTAATCCTTTGGAGAAAGTCAATGAAGTGACAGTAATCTCTGCCGTTTCAATGTTTGATTTTAATGGTGAAAGAGAAACACAGATGCCAACCATGGCTTTAGAGTTTGTCAAGTGCTTGCACTGATTGTCCTCAACAGATAATGACACAAGTAGGGAGGGCATTCTCACCACTGCCCCTACGTTACCAATTAAGAGACTGATCCTCCCAACAGTGGACAGACCAGCTCTGCATCACTTGACTAGTCATTGAGGAAGCCAGAATTCACACTCAGTTTTGCTCGAGTTCAAATCCCTTCCACTTACTATTTTTGGGTAACCTTGGTCAAGTTCCTTCCCACTCTAAAATGCAACCAGTATTTTCTACTTGCCTCCAGAACTGAAGGAAGCCAGGGGCTGCCTTCATGATTCTTACATGATAATTTGCTGTGTCTGAAGTACATGAATGCTGCCATTTGCAGTTCGCCTACACTAAGTGCTTTACTGTGTACAACCTACAAGGTTGGTGTTATTACCCCCCACATTGCAGACATGGAAACGGAGGGTGAGAGAAGTTCAGAAATGTGCTCAAGTCACGTTGGTGTTGAAAGCAGGCCATCTGCCTCTAAGGCCTGAGCTTTGATACTGGGAAAGTATCCAGTATGTGTGTTTTAATTCTTATTATTATTAAGTAAACTCCATGCCCAATGTGGGGCTCGAACTCATGACTCCAAGATCAAGAGCACATGTTCTACCGACTGAGCCAGCCAGGAGCCCCAGTATGTACTTGTTTGTTTAAGATTTTTATGTATTTATTTGAGAAAGAGAGAGCATGAGTCAGGGGAGAAGTGGAGCTTGAGGGATAAGGAGACTCTGCGTGAGCACAGAGCCCGACAGAGGGCTCGATCCCACGACCCCAAGATCATGACTTGAGCTGAAACCAAGAATTGGACACTCAACCAACTGAGCCCCTCAGGTGCCCCCCAGTAGGTGCTTTAAAAAAAACAACAACAACACAATGTTCAACACACACAAACTGCAACCCTAAATCTGGCCAGCTTTTTGCCTATGCCCTTGGGTGTGGGAGAGGGAACAGACAGTGCAAAGGAAAGCTCACGTGGATCAGCAGTATTTCCAAAACTGATCCCCAGGGGAAGATTTTGAATTCACATCCTAGTGAATGTCAGTACACAAAAGACTGCCACTCCTCACCTGGGGCTTACCCAAAGAACCACGGCGCTACAAGCCATCCTCACACCAATCCCACCATGCAGGCATGATTACCCCCCCCCCCCCCCCCCCCCGTGTTACAGAGGAGGAAGCGGAAGTTAAGCAACTTCCATCCTGTCACTGATAAACAACCGTGCCCAGGACATGGACACACGGGTTCCCTTGCCTGCGTTATTTTTAACCATATTCCACTCCTGCCTTGGTGGACCACATTCTGGGATGGACCTGTTATATATTAACAGAAAACAGATTCTTGCATTTGGGCATCCAGTAATAGTGACATAACATGTAAGCCAGGGTGCTGGAGACTAGTAAAAAGCCGGTCCCCACAAACAAGCTTCCAGGTGTTTGCTAACGTTGAGGTGTGCTCTCTTGGTCAATCATCAATCCAGTAATACGCTGCCCATTAGGGCACTGCTGAGCAGAACAGGAAGCAAAAAGCCTGTCTGCAGCAGCCCTGGCTTGGGGTGAGGCCACCTGCCTCTGAGGAAAAAGAGCTGGAGGGTCCAAAGGGAAACCCCAAGGACCTTCAAGCGAGAGGAGCGGAGACGTGGAGGGTTTCGTGGGCTATGTCTCCCATAAGCCCCCCTTCTCCAGAGCAGCTTGGGCGATCCTTACCCCTAACCTGTTTGGGTCTCCAAGTGACTCATAGAAACTTCCCTGTGCCTCTCTCGTTTGCACAGACTGCTACCAGGGGAGAGCAGGGTGTCTGCACAGACCACGACCCAGGCTAGCCCTCCCCTTGGAAACTACACGCTGTTTTTTCCTCCAGGGAGCTGGGGACTCAGTCACCTGTGACTCACCATTCCTGTGTTGCCTACACAGTGCACACACGTCAAGGTCTGAATTGGCATCTGCTCCCTGTCCCCGTCCCCCCTTCCCCCCTGCCCCCACCGCTCCAGCCCCCACCTGCCTCTGGGTCAGACACCTTGAGGGAATGTGTGCAGCTCCGCCTTGAGCGTGGAAGCCAGGAACCTGCAGCTCCTCCCCCACCGAAACACAGAGCATGACCCAAAGAATAAAGTTTTCCATTTCCTGCCCTTACCAGTGTCGTAATGCCTGTCTCTCTCACCAGCCGCGCTCCCCTGCCCTTGTGTGGCTAGAGAGTGAGAGCCTTGCCAATTCAAAGAGTCCATTCCTCACCGAGTGTGCTAAACTTACATCTGGGTGTGGGCTGTGGGTATGGCCACAGAAAGCTTCATTTAGAGAGAGGGACA
The DNA here is from genome assembly GCF_963455335.1 of Martes martes. Classification (NCBI taxonomy): domain Eukaryota; kingdom Metazoa; phylum Chordata; class Mammalia; order Carnivora; family Mustelidae; genus Martes; species Martes martes. The sequence goes on along the minus strand of NC_137904.1, from coordinate 28,421,701 downwards.
CGGACATCCACATCACACCACCACAGGCGTTTCTCGACTCTATGACACTGCGCAGAGTCTTAACTTGTTAGCACACTTGCTCCCCCAGCTACCATATTGTTATCACCCCCATTTTATAGCTGAGAAACAGAGACTTAGAAGAGTTCGGTGACCCGCCCAAGGCTACTCAGCTATTAAGTGTGGGAGCTGGGATTTGAACCCTGGTCCCTGAACTTCAAAGTCGGTGTTTCTCACCGGGCAAGCATCGCCTCACCCCACCATTCTGTGCTGTGCTCTTCCCTGACGTACATCAGACATCCCAGCTCAAGAAGCTTCCCTCCATCCCTACCGCCCTCTAAATCCTGACTCAGTTTCTCTCCGTGCCAGCACCAGGGGGCAGTGAAGAGAAAGAGGGGGCTTGTTTCCAAGTGAAGTCCTCTCTGAGGTGAAAAGACTGGCTTTGGAGGCCTTGGTTGGGGGGGTGGGTAAGAATGAACATTTTATCAACGCAAATGTCTTTGGCGGGCCCCAAAACAAACAGGGTCCCACCCGGCTTGCTCCTTTATGAGGCATTCAATCAATAAAATGAGAGCAGAACTCTGTCAGATTTATTGGCTAGGTTCAAACCGAACACCTCTTCCACCCGCCAAAGGCTGGGTCACCGGTCCTACCTTTCCGTTCCAACTCTGGACGGCCCCCATTTTCCCCGAAGGGGCTACAATGGCTCATTGTTTGAGGCAGGCCTTGTGAGAAGTTGTGTTTGTTTTGCCTCTTATCTTATCAGCTCCGGAGCTACAATGGCCCAGGTGTACTCACCATTTTACCATCAGGTGAGAGGAGATTGTGGCCAGGGTCCAGACTGGCGGGAGAGACTTGCTGTAAAACGGACTGGCTGGTCACCATGGCGCTGTTGCCATGGTGGCTGATTGTTGAGGCGGAAGTGACCTCACTGTTCCCCGGCTGGCTGTAGCGGACGCCTGCAAAACAAGACGGACCCCACAGCAGCCGTGAGTGCCCCCAGGGCCTTGGAACACAGACTCACTCCCCTTGTTGGCAAGGGTGGACGCCAAGAAGGCCAAGTAGCCTTCTCCTCCCCCGTCTGCCCACAAGAAACACTGGCCGTCTTTTCTAGGGTAGAGGTGGCGTGGGCTTGACTTCAAATTCCAGAATGGAAGCTCCATGAGGGCCGGGAGTTTTTGTCTGTTTTGTTTTGTTCATGGTGGTATCCCTAGTGTCTTGTCACTTGGTAACCACTCAATACACACCTGTCAGAGGAAAGAAGGAAGGAAGGAAGGGAAGGAGGGAGGGAGGGAGCGAGGGAGGGAAGGAGGGAGGAAGGAACTCAATGCATGAGAGGATTCCCCTCATTGTTGCTTTAGCATAGTTGTTTCAGGATTTAGGTGCTGAGATTGGCCTTCTCTTCCTGGTAAGAGTATTTCTTTTACTCTTTGAAATGCCTTCTAGAAATGTTTCCCCAGCATTCATGGCAATGTGGGGCCTGCAAAGTATGAGCAGACCCATTCCACAGAGAGGCACTTGCCCAGGGGCCCCTGCACGAGCCATAGCGGAAGGCATCCATCTCTGCACACCATGGTTTTGGCTGAGCCTGAGGGGCCCCCGGGGCGGGGGGACATGGGCGGAGCAGGGCAGGGATGTGGGGCTGCGGCTGGGAGTCTTGGGCTCTGTAACTCACATTCCTCTGATGGGGTCCCATCTGGCTGACTTCCAGGGCCCAGGGGAAGGCGCAGCCGCCAGGAGGTGGGGCAGGGAGCACATCCTGGCAGGACGTGGATGATTAGTCTGCAAGGGAGGGGAGAACCAAGCATGCTTATAGCCTCACTGCTCTGACCCTCCCTCTTGCTCAGGAACCAAAACAGAGATCTGCGCTCAGGAAGGCAAAAATGGTGTGCAGAGGAGGCCTACAGAAGGAAGCAGAAGGGGGGGGGGGCAAAGAACCTGGGCCCAGTTTTCAGGGTCAAAGTCTTGCTGGATGTGCCCCCACGAGACAGCCAAAGACAAAGCTGGGGGTCTCTGGGGCATCTCACCTAAGCTCAAAGCTGATGAAGACCATGTTCTTATTTTTCACTTTGGATTCAACAAAAAGGTTTGAGGGACCCTGGATCTACCTGCAAGGTAGGGAGACGGAATGCTCTCAGTGTGCCATTGCTTGGAGAGGTGGGCCAACTGTCTGGCTGCAATTCTCCATTTGCCAGCTTTCCCCATATTAACTCTGACTGTATCAAGGACACTGGTTCTGTTGGTCTGTCTCCCGCTGCCCTCCTTCCTGCTCCCCCAGGGCCCCACCCTCACGAGGAGGCTACAAAGCGCCCCCCACCGCCCCCCCCGCCAGAAGCCTCCAAATCACTAATACGAAGCTTGCCAAAAGGAGACCTGAGCCAGTTTTCCTGGCACCATCCAAAGGACGTTACCCAAGGCTGATATGACCTAGAGCCATAGGGGACTAGGAAGAAAACAAACAAATGCTAAGGCAGGCTTCCAACCTTCAAAAGCAATCTGCCTGACTCTGAGCAGCTTACTGTGCACTCCATGGGCTTCTTCTATTGGTGGTTGTCCCCATCCTTTGATGCATGGGGCTGCTGGTGGGGGTGGCAGTGGGACAGCATTGGAATTTGGTGGTTATTGGTCTAGGGCATTCCACTTTTGGGGGAACCGGAGCCATGAAGTTAAAAGGAGGAAAGGCTTCCCTGCCTCCAAACCAGCACCCCTTGCCTGGTCCTGCCCATGTTCCTCCACAGTCACCTGCAACCCCAAAGTCTCCTATTTATGACTCTCTACTCTGCCCCACTGGGTCACATTAGGTTCTTTTTCTCCACTCACATTTGCCACTGGGCTCCTGGCAGGATGTGTCCCAACAGCTCCCAGTGCTATTACGCAGAAGAAGAAAGATGTGTGCCTTGGGAGCTCAGGAGCCAGAGCAGATCCAAGGGAAAAGAGGGAGGCAGGTTTTACATCAGCAAGAGAAAGAGATTTCTGACAAGGAGGGACAGTGAAAAGACTATGGGCTCAGGAGCTAGAGAAACTCAGGCTTGATTCCCGAATTTGCTCTTTGGAGATGATCTTGGGAAAATGACTTCTGTCTGTGCCATAGCCTCGTCTCATACGATGTGGGAAACACATCCTTAACACAGTGATCTCGAGATAGGAGAAAATATCTCTAAGTCTCCTAGCCTAATGCTAAAAAGGGGTAACTATAGGTGGGGAGGGGGCTAGTATGGAGAGGGACCCCAGGGTACCTGTCCTAAGACTCTGGAATTCTAGACAACCTGGGGCAGGTTCTAAGCACCCAGTGGAATGACCTGTCCCTGGAGAAGGGCTCCCAAGGGATCCCTCCCTGCAGAAGCCCTGAGGTTTTGCTCTAGAAGCAACTTGGGAGGCAGGCCTGGCCCCTACCACTCTCATTCTTTCCTTCTGGAGGGACTGGACTTCACCCTGTTTTCTCCTGCTTTCTCTGACTCCCAGGCCAGCTATTTACCTCCCCAAGATGCTCTGCTCCGGAGAGAGCGGTGATAACGCTGGGAGTCAGGTGTGCGTTCACCTCCCAGCCTGTCCCCATCATCGATTCAGCCTCAAGTCAAACAGACTCTGGTTTTAGCCTATTTAATTTGGCCGAAGGAAGAGGGCCAGTCCTCTGATGATCAAATATGGGTCACGGAGAGGCTTCTCCCCTACTGCAGACTACATAATTATTTATTTAAAAATAATTAACCAAGGATATCCGCAGGAAACAAAAGCCTCCTTTTAGGAGGGAACCTGGCAGAAGGGTGTCAAGAGCCATTTGTTAGAACCCCGGCAATGTAGCCCAAGGCTGCTGTGGTTTTTAAACCTCGTTTTCTCCCCCAGCAGAACTTCATTCTAGGAGAAATGTCAAGGTGGGGCTGTTGTGGTAAAAGACCCACGGGCAAAAAATAAAATAAAATAAAATAAAATAAAAAAATAAAAAACCCATGGGCCTAGACCTCTGGCGAAGGGGGAGCAGCGGGAGGGAGTTAGGGGATCCCTGTCTGATCCCAGCTCTGCCTTCAGTGTATTGGGGGAACCCCAGTTTCCTCATCTCTGAGCCTGCTGGGGGAGGGGGCTGCTACCGCCCCCTGAGTGTGGTGGAAGCGAGGCAGGGGGCTGCTCGCCAGTTCAGATTCGCCTGTGACCTTTCGCACTGGTGCTCCTCTCCCCAGGAGTCTGGGAATCACTCTGGGCCCAGAGAAGGTGGCTCCGGGATCAGGCAGCCGCCTGAAAGGGGGTGCAGAGGGGGAAGGTGTATCACAAGTTATCTGCTGGCAATGCACCAGGAATAGTGTTCTTGTTGGAGGAAGGAGAGGCCAGGTCCTTGGGTATTTCACAAACCCAGAAGAGCGCTTCAAAGGAGAAGGAGCGCGGGGGAGGCTCTGGAACCCGGCAACCTGGGTTGAAATCCTGGTTCTACCACACATGCGCTGTGTGACTTTGGGGGAAGTCCTCCCTGAGCTTCAGTTTCTTTGCTGTTTAACAGTCTCTGCCCCTTAGGTCATTGGGAAGAAGACGAACGACCTTAAGAGATGTGAAAGTCCCCAGAAGCTGCCTGGCACATAACAGTTGCTCAAGATACCTCAGCTCCTTCTACCTTGGGACCATCTTTGTCTAAAAGATGTTTTCCGGAAGGCTGAGATCATAAAACTTGACTGAGCCCCTGCCACGGGCCAGGTACTGCACTAGGGCAGTGGAATGGCCTCTCCCCTTCTTCCTTTACCCCCATGAACTCTGAACGGGAATATACCACCAGGGCTCTGGTTTAATACTGACTGACTGACTGAAGATGCTGCGTCAATAGCCCCAGAGGTCCCCAGTGGAGACAGACAATGCCAGAAGGTGGTCCTCTACCTTGCACTCACTTCCCGGCTCAAGGCACTCACTGGCCACATCCCCACTGCTGGTCCTAGGAACCACAGCACATTGTGTCCAGCAGCCAAAGTCCTCCCAGCTAGAATCCAGAGCCATCCCCGAGGTCCTGGGGAGGAGGTGACCTACTTCACCTGTACCTAGGCCTCAGGATCATGGGTGCGGGGCTCTTTCTAAATTCCTGACAGCGTGTGGGACAGAGACAATGCATCCAGTTTCTATGCATTACGACTGGTCAGAAGTATCAAGGCATGAACGGAACTCATGGTTCCAGAAGCCAGCATCTTCACGCTCGGCTTCCTGTGCCAGCACCCTCCTCCAGGGCACTCTTCACTTTGCTGCGGCCTGGGATTTCTTTCCAAAACAAACTCGTACCATGTCATTGCCCTGTTTGGAAATCCAGCATGGCCCCTCACTGCCTTCTGGAAAAGCCACAACAGCAAGGACTGGCAGAATAGGGCCTTTGGGACTCCAGCCCCTTGACTGTAGCCTCTCACACAATGCCCCCATACAGCCATATCAGAGCACCTGCTGTCCGTCATGTTGGCCTGTTCACCTCCTGCCTCCGTGCCTTTGCTCCTGCTGTTCCCTCTGCCGGGAAAGCTCTTCCCTTCTTCTCCATGTCGCACCTTTTTTTAAAGAGGGCTAAATGTCACCACCTCTGTGAAGCTCTCCTTGATTCATCCTGGTAGTTATCTGCTTTGCCCTTTGCATTTTACACGCAGTTGAGACCCTTACAGCAGGAGTCTGTCCCCTGGCACCAAAACATTCCTTTGACAGGGTACTTCTCTTTCCCTCTTAAAGGAAGGGATGGCTATTTACTCACTGTGGCATCTTCAGAGCCTCACAGAGGGCCTGGGACTGTGACTATTTACTGAAAGAAGGAATGAGCCCTCAGCTGCTTTGAGCAGGCATGGCCCAGGACAAGAGAGCATCCCTTCTGGCGAAAGGAGAAAATGCAGTCAGTTCCACGGCAATGCTGGTGTTAAAAGCGTGCATCTGTTCCAATTCTATTGATACATTATGGAATAATCTGAATGCAACGTGAATTTCCCATTTGATGAATCCAGAAACCTGCACCCAGTCGAGCGGAGCCACAGGGGAAAACACTGAACACATTAGTGTGCATGCACACATGCAGACGCACACACCCTCTTCAAGCCTCTACCAGCTACCAGCAGTTCCCTGCATGGGCTATCAGCCACCTCAATCCACATCTGGAGTTAGAACTTTCCCTCCGATTTCCGACAATCCTCCACCCACCACCTCACGGGAACTCACAGGCTGAAGCCCTTGTGACACCTGCTTCCTTATGCAAACTTTAGGGCTCTTTCAAGGTAAAATGCCATATACTGTTGCACTGATATACTTCCTAACCAGTTAACAAGGGTAAAACTCTGCTCATCTTCTTATTAGATTCTTATCTCTTCAAAGGGTGTCACTGAAGGTTTGAGTAGCGTGTCCTTAACCCCATTCCTCCCCAACCCATAAACCCCGTGGTTTATGCGTGACTTTACAGAGGACTGTGGTTTTTCTGATGTCAATGTCAGCTTCTACGGGAACTGGCCATGCACCTGTGTTCGAGGCCAGACACAACTGTCTTGCAGGAGGACCCGGGAGAGGACCCGCTCAGGGTGTAATTAACCACAAGGACTTTTCAGAAACCTGTGCTTCAGGCGGTGAGAACTACAGCTCTCTAAGAGCTTCTAAAAACAGCCGGAATGCCACAATTCCAGAAATCAACAGGCCATCAGCACCGAGACACTTGAAACGAATTCTCTCTGTCTCTCTGCCTTGGTGATCCTGGGCCGGTCAACCTGGGCATCTCGGCATCTCGGCATTCTTCTCTACAAGGTGGCCATATGGATCTTCCCTCCTCAGAAGCCAGAATAATGAGTGAGTAAAATAAGGTGAGAGAAGCACCGGGTTTTCCGGGGAGAGAAAAAGCTGGGCAAACAGAAGAGCCATGTCAGCCAGGGAAACATGACCAGAATCGCTCTTTTATAGGAAGTAGGGGGAAGAGGGAGGTGGGGCCTCCTGGGCAATTGTGAGGCTCGGCTTGCCCCCATGTGGCCTCTGGCACTGAAGCCAGGGGCCCCATTTTCCTGGGGTCTGTGAGTTGTACCCAGAATCTGGTGGGATGCCTTTCACCCTTGACATTTCCAAGCCAATCTCCCATCCCTGATAATGCAGGAATGTTCCTCCGACCGATGGACCTTTGCCAGCGCGAACGAACGTCCCAGCCACCAACAGAGTAAACATTACTCAACGGGCCAGGGCTCTGTCACACACATTCTTCCCGTGTGTTTCTAACCTCATGCAGAGCACAGCCCAACCCTGTTGGGTCGAGAAACTGGGAACTTAAGCCCAGGCAAGAGGGAGCGTGTGAAGGAGAAAAGGAAACAACCCTGTCCATCAATTATGGGCAGACAGAGCTGTCTTTGCTATGACGCCAGAACTCAGGGCCGGGGAGGGAGCCAGGAGGAATGAGGCCAGTCCTGAAGGGGGCCCAGTAACGCGTCCACAGCAATCCACTCCCCCTTTTCCCACAGAGGAGCCACTTTCTTGAGGAAAGAGGCAGAGACACACATGATTCCGTCTCGGGAACTTCTGAGACGCTCATCTGGGATAAAAGAGGGCGCACCGTTCCCTGGCATGTGACTGGGAACTCCAGCAACGAGAGCTTTCCACACAGGAGACAGCCCTGCTGCCTCAGCGTCCTCATCGGCGACACGGGACTTCTGCCAGTTCCTAATCCTATTTCCTCCACTCTGGGCATCAAGATTAATGTTTGCAGAGAGTTGAGGAGATTAAAAATCTGAAAGCCTGAGAGGAAAAAGCTGATGTAAGATGAAAGCAGTTCAAACACTAGGCTGGTTTCAATTCCACATCGCCTTCTACCTGAGGTGGCTCAGTGAGGAGGCCGGTTCGTAAGGGCAGAAACACAGACAGGCCCGCGGGGACGGTAAACACTCTTGAACTCAAGGAGCAAAAGTGGAGTGATACTTAAGGGAAGCCCACAAACTGGTTTTCTTATAAAAATCAAAGCAGAGGGAGCCAAGAAAAGAAAAGGAAAAAAAAAAGTCATCTTCCATTAAAGCATCTTGGCTGAGAACAGACCCTAACGTGTACAGAGCGCCTGAGAAAATCACACATGTGGGGAGGTAGAAGGGCAACAGAAACTCTGCCTGTCCTCCCCACAAGGCCCGCCCTGGCCGCCCCGCTGGGTCCTTACCCCAGAGCCAGTCTCTACAGGCAAACATCAGACAACTGGCAATGAGCACTTCAGCCTGGAGTCCGCGGCTGCAAGTGAAAGAGGCAAGGCTGGCCCTTGAGAGCTCAAGAAGTCCTCACCTCTGTGAGTGTCCTACACACGCTGCTCTCCGTGTGTCACAGATGCCCATTTGACAGAATGGAAAACTGAGGTTCGATGAAGAAGAGGTTATTTTCACTGCCTCTTTGTATCCCCTCCAAAGCTGACCCTTCTTCCTCTTCTCCATAGATCCCGAATCGATTCCAGGTATGCTGGGCTCCATCATGAGCCACCAATGGTTTGAAATGATTTTGTTTACTTGTTGCTTGGCTGTATCTCTTGCTGGAATGTACACCCAATGAGGGCAAGACCTTGCTTGCCTTCTCCACTGTGTCCTCAGAGCCTCACACAGGGCCTAGCCCATTTATTTTTATTTTCACTTATTTAAAGATTCCATTTTTATTTATTTGAGAAAGAGAGAGAGAGCGTGCGCGCACAAGCATGGGGAGCGGCAGGGGAGAGGGAGCAGACTCCCGCAGAGCATGGAGCCTGGTGTGGGACTGGATCCTGCAGGACTCTGGGATCATGACCTGAGCCAAAGGCAGACGCTTAACTGACTGAGCCACCCAGACGCTGGGAGCCTAGCCATGTAGGCACACAGTAAATACTGTTGGAACAAGCAGCTGATGAATGAATGACCTATGCTCCAGCCCTGTGCAGGACCCACACTGTTGGTGGAGAAGTAGGAGTGGGATACATCTCTCCTCTAGATCTCCTGGTTTTGCTGAGGTTAGTGGGAGGCATGCGTCTTAAGGGAGAAGGGGGAACGAGAGAAGAGGAGAGAGAGAGAGTAAAAGATCATCGGGGTAGATATAGCACGGACATGTTTGGGTGACTTGGTGTTTGAAGGCCGGAGGTTGGTGCACGGCGGCTAAGTATCACGTATGAAGCAGCAGCTCTGCCTAGTGTAAAAAAGGGCCAATGGGGCACCTATGGGGAGCCTACCCATTCCTGATTTCTTGAGACCTAAGCATAACCCCCATTAACTGCTTTAAAGGGGACGGGAATGGGTGCTTCCACAAGCACAGGATGACCATTTCTAAATGTTTGGGGCTGTGGGTGGGAACCCAAATTTAGACTCACCCTGTTAGAACCCAGTCTGGGGCCTCATCGGGTGACTTTGAGGAAGGATTAATTAATGGGAATTTACTGTGGCAACATGAGTCACTTAAATGCCTTTTTCTTTAAAGGAAGTTGGAGTAAAACTGAGAAGGGTTAATGGTGGACATCATTAGGGCAAAGGCAGGGAGGACAGACAGAGCCCGGCTGCAGTCTGGCTCCTGGGGTCTCTTTTCTCAGAGGCAGCCTTTGCGGGGAGGGGTAATGTGGCTGCAACAAAGGCCCCTGGGCTTGGCTGGCGAGGAGAATGATGATGCTTCTAGTGGGTCTGGGCAACAGGGGAAAGCTATAAAGCCATCAGCAGACTGAGCCACTAGGTGTCCACACAAAAGTAAGGTCCTAAAAACAGACATCTGTATTGTGACTGAAGGGCTCATAAAATTGCCTCAGAAAGGAGAGGTTTTCCACTGCGACCTATTCATAAGTAGAACCCTGCTGGGAAGTGACACCCAGGGAGAAGCTCCTTTGAGGCCTGGCAAGTGTCAGAGCTGCCTCGTTATGGGTGCTTGCCTGGCCAGACCCCAGCCTCTTCATCACCGCCACCAGGCATCATCACCATCGCCATCATCATGACAGATAGCCACTGGTCACCAACTCATGGACCCTGGTCCTGGGCAGCACCAGGTGTCATGCACTGAGGCTTCAGAGGTTGGATGGTTACTGGCTTCCACTGACCAGGAGCACTGGCAAAGCACTCAGGGAGCACTCCCCGAGGATAGTAGCAGCTTAGAGCCATCTTGCCAAATGACTCTGATCTGCACAACGTCCAGTCCCTTTCCTCGACCTCAGCTTGCTCAACAAAACCTCAGGAAGAGCCATACTAGCTCTTTTCTTGCCCAAGGGATGTTGGTAAGAGATCATAAGAACTAATCTAGCAGAACATTAAGCTAGTAGAACTAAATCAAACGAGCAGACTTAACTAAGCTTGTAAACTAAACTAGTAGAAACTAAACAGAGAACATTAAGGGAGAATGAATACTCCTGCTCTTTGAAAACTTCCTGGTAGCATTTAATGTTGCACGGTGTGCAGCGTGTGTGTCTTAGGCCGTATATGCTGGTTAAGCAGCATCAATGCAGACAGTGCTGGATGATACTGTTTCTAGAAAAGGGAACACATGCTTTAAATAACAACATACTGTGTTACGTAAAATGAAACAAATACCACACGCTCAGTTTAAAACTGAGAAACAGATAATAAAACGGGATTTATGCATTCACCTTTTTGGACGTGAAGCCCTCCCTGACAGACCGCATCAGTGCAAGATACACAGAACTTCGGCCCTATGCCAGGCACCAGCTGTGGACCGGTGGTGAAGAAAGCCCACTCGGGCTCAGACGCTGGTACAGCCCAGAATTCTACCATTCAGAATACATACACAGTTCTAGAGCCTTCCGGAGTGGCTCTGTTCGCAGACAGAACAGCCTTACTTGGTTTGTTTCTTTCTCTTGGACACGCAGGGATGCAAACCCTCTACTTCACCTACCAGGAGGCTTCTCCAGGAGGAGGAGCAGGTGCATCTGTTTCCATCTGTAAACTCAAATGTTGCCATTCGTGAAACATCTTGAGATAAATTAAGCAGCTATTTTGTGCCCACTGTGCAAATTGATGTTACACAGATGAGAGAGCAAGAACTCACTGGGCTTTATCGCCCGTGCGGTCCAACAGGTGCGGGCCAGGAGGAGGCTCCCTGCAGCCCGCAGGGCCAGAAGGCCTGGGCAGGCGGGCTGCCACTCAAAGGCCCTGAAAGTGTTAACCTCCAACAGTGATAGGTGTCTCGTTTCCACCCATTATAAATCTGTTTATTGTGACTGGCCCCACCCAATCTGCTGGTGCTGTAAAGCTCTAATGGTCCCTAATAAAGGTGGAAGGATTGTAACAGCACACAGTTCCTGAAATGGGGAAGGAGCAAGGGAGAGGGACAGATGATGAGCTTAACAATAAGATTTCACAATGGCCAACCTTCCTCTGCTGCTGGGTCCCAAGACTCCATAGGATCCCCGATCTCCAAATAATAATCTGTTAGACCGAAGAGGTCCAACACCCTCATTTGCCAGAATCCCTAGGAAGTGAAGTGATTGGCCGAAGGTCACTCCTGCTCAATCATGGCTCTGGAGTCTCTGGCCCTTCCCTCTGCTGCCTCACCTCTCCCAGCTCAGCAAAGGGCCATCCGGACAACCATCACCCCCTTCAGGACCCTCCTGTCCCATCAGGCCTCGTGATATCCAGCCCTGACTACAGACCTCCAATTCTCTTCAGGAGTTTGTTGAAACTTCCCATGCCTGACGCCCCCCATGCCAGGTTTTTATTTTAAAAAGGAGACACGCGTGTTTTTAATGAGCTCCCCAGATGCCTTTTATGCGGCCTGGGAAGGAGATGTGAGAAGCCCAGGTCTTGCCAGTACTGCGATTTCATGGTTTCTGATGTCTCAAATGAGAAGCAGGGCTCCTGCACAAGGGAAACTTCCAGGGTGAAACTGCCAAGCCACACCCCTGTCAAGAACCCAGGGAAACCCAAAGCTCTTCCTCCCTCTCAAGGCCTGGAGGGCTCCAGAGCCAACAACACCTGGTGGTGGATCATCCTTAAGACGCTCAACAGCCCTCAGGAGGTAGGTACCATGATCCCTAGTTCACAGACAAGAAACTGAGTTTCAGAGAGACCAAGTAACCACCAGACAGTGAAAGAACCACAGATCAAGTCTGAGCCTCTCTGGGGTGCTACCCCTCGTGACCCAGATACACCTTTCTGAGTGTGGTCCGGGAAGAGACTGCTTGTACCCAGCTTGCCTCAGGAGCTGTAGATTTCCCTTTGGAGAGTCACTGAACACCAAAGAGATCTGCTCTGTGTTCCTCCAACCTGGGAAGGACGTGAGTATGGGTCCTGAGAAAGTTGGTTCTTGGCTTCTGGAAAGCATCAGAGACCGAGCTTCATTGACGACCTGTTTGTCTGGCGGCTGCAGCCAGAGCAGAGGGCAATGGGCAGGGGTCTAGAGTAGAAGCTGACTCACAGGTGGAGGGAAGGAGCTTCCAGAAAAATCAGCCCTCTGGAGCTTCTGAGGTTTCCCGCATTCACCGCAGGGGGGTGTGCTCCCCCTCCCCTTCCTGCTGCTCTTTTTGCCTGAAGTTTGGGGGGGCTTCCCTCCTAAGAACAAAGACCATTAAGTTTCTCAGACCTGGCTTCCACCAAGAAAGGACCACACCCCCTCTAATTGGCAGGTGTCCGGGGCTAATTACTCACAAGCAGGGTGCTCACGCCTCCCTGAATTAAAGGAGAAAAATGCCCTCCAGGAAATTCAGGGTCATCTTATGAACCTGACCTCCTGCTACATGGTCATGAGCCTCTGCCCCTCCCCACGATCCTTAGCGCTTCCCCACTTTTCTCTCCCTGATTAGTGCATTTGCACTACATGCCTATCATACTGGACATGGCCCTGGAAGTATGCTATGGATGTCACAGAGCAGTCGTCCTTGGAAGAATAAAAAACAGTATTCTACGAGGGAGGCCAGACTTAGCTGGCCGCAAACACCAAGATGAGTATCTAGTTGGAAACAAATTCTCTAAAAGCCAGGGAGCGCCTGAGTGGCTCAGTCAGTTAAGCATCTGCCTTTGGCTCAGGTCATGATCCCCGAGGTCCTGGGATCAAGCCCCACATCCCAAGCCCCACATTGGGATCCTCGCTCAGTGGGGAGCCTGCTTCTCCCTCTCCCTGCCACTCCCCCTGCTTGAGCGTGCACGTGCACACTCTCTGTGTGTCAAATAAAATCTTAAAAAAAAAATTCTCTAGAGTTAGGATTGGAAGACCTCCAAGAGGAATGGAGGGAAAGGAGGGGGGAACCCCAAAACAAGGCTCTGCAAGAAATGGCATTAGCTACCATTTACAAGCACCTGCAATCACCAGGGTGTTTCCATACATTATCTCATTTAATCCCTGTGGCATCTGTATGACTTGGTGTCCCCATTGGACAAATTGAGAAACTAGGGCTTAGTGATCGCAGAGGTTTGCCTCAGGTCACACAGCTCATGAGTGGCCAAGTTGAAGGTGGAATCCAGGTCTTCCCCCACAGCCTGTGATTCTGTTGCTATGCCCACTGGATCATGAAAGCAAGTCCACAGATCATCTTCAGTGTGTATTACGCATCTGGATTATTGATGGTCAGGCACAGGCTGGGCACTGGGATTTTTAGAAGCTCCTTAGTTGATTTCTAAGGTGTGACAAAGTTTGGGAACCATCATCCTAGAGTGGGGGTCAGCCAACTGTGGCCCACACTCCAAAGCAGCCTGTTTCTGTAGGACCTATCAGCTCAGTGTGGTTTTTACATTCTTAAATGGTTGGGAAAAAAGTTAAAAGGAGAGTATTTTGTGATGTTTGAAAATTATAGGAAATTCAAACTTCAGTCCCATAAATCAGGTGTTGCTGGAAGACCCTCACATTCGCTCACCTACATATGGTCCAGAGCTGCTTTTATTCTTCAGAGTCCAACAGTTGTGAAAAGAGACTACAGGGCCTGAAAAGCCTAAAATATTTGCTGTCTAGCTCTTTCCAGGGTAAGTTTGCCAACCCCTACACCAGAGTTCCCACTAGGATAACCACAACTGAATGCTTGATTTGACCTTATTGTGGGGTTTTGTTTCATTCATATCTACATCTATGTATCTTCCCCATTTGTGCTTGTACTTCTCCTTGAAAAGTGGGTAGAGGCAAAATGCCAGATCTTGGGCCTTCATTATCAAGAAGTTCGCTTCAACCTTCAACAACCAGGGGCTACGGGGTGGCTACGTCTGTTAAGCATCTGCCTTGGGCTCAGGTCCTGATCTCGGGGTCCTGGGATCGAGACCCAGGGCAGTCTGTCTCTTCCTCTCCACCTGCCCCTCCCTGCTGCTCCTGTCCCTGTGCCAATGTGCTCTCTCTCAAATAAAATCTTTAAGAAAACAAAACAAAACAAAACAAAACTTCAACAGATTCCAAGGGCACTTCTCCAGGAACCTGCCGGCCAGGGCTCTGCCCTTGCAGGCAGCTTCCTTCCTGCTTCGAGCGGATTGGAGACCACAAGGAGTCCTTGAATCATCTAAGGGTCCTTCAGGGGGGATGATTACGCATGGCCCACCCGGCTGCCTACTGCGATAGCGCTTCCGTATCTCCTGCCCCTCCGTTCAGTGCCTCTGAGCCCCGCCAGCCCACAGCCAGGTGTCTTTGTATGCAGACCAGGGTCGGGCCACAACTATCAGAAGGAGGTCGCTGGCAGAAGCCTCTGAAGGCTGGGCCTCTTAATCTCATTAATATCCTGATTGTCTTCCTCAATCTAGTGGCAGCCCATGGGGTGGTACCGCAAGATAAACGACCTTCAAATTTAGCAGATAAAACGCCCCGCAGATAAAGTCCCGACCGAGGAGAAGCACTCAGCTCCCAGTCAGTACCGTAGTGTTTCCTGAAGTACCAGATGTTTCAAGGCAGGATTTGTTTCTTTTCTGAACTGCAATGATCTGTTACTTAGGGACAATGGGGCTTATTTGCCAGGGGTACCTTTGCTGTGGAGATGAATATTTTTACAGCCGCCCTCATAAACCCCGCCCCTTGTCTGCGGGCCCTGGGAGGGGGCGGAGCTCCAGAGGGGAGCCGAGGTGCCCAGGCTGTCTCTGGGCCCCATTAAGCTGTTAAGGCATTTAGTGCCCCAGACAAGGCTGACTACAAGGGCAGTTCAAATCCCTACCCAGATGGGGATGGGTTCATGAAAGAGGGGGCTTGAATTTCTTGCCGGGGCAGGGTGCAGAATTTTCCTTGGTCAGGGGCAAGCTGGCGGGGGCAGGCGGGAAGCAGTAAACCAGCCAGACTGGGCGACCCCTCTATCCTTGGCCCAGCTCTCCTAAAGCCTTTTTGTCATTCAGAGGGGAGCAGTAAGAATGTGGGAGAAGGGACTATGGGGGTCGTGTGTGTGTGTGTGTGTGTGTGTGTGTGTGTGTGTGTAGTGTGTGTGTGTTTCCATGCCTGCAAAGTTCTTAGCATCTACATAATGCAGAGAGATGGTAAGCGTGTGACAGTTCTAAACCTGTCTGCCACTAACTAACTATACGAACTTGGGCAAATTATCTACCTTCTAAACCTCTCCCCTTCCTTGACTGTAGAATGGGGGTGTGGGGACAGAAGGTTTCTACCCTTACAAGGTTGCTGTGAGGCTTAACTGAGATGATGCATGTAGGTGCTCAGCCCAGGGCCTGGGACCCAGGAAATATTTAACCAACACTAGATGTTATGATTATTCACATGCAGCCATAACCCTTCCATTGGGCACTTTGGAGATTTCCTCTGGTCCTACCGATTTCTGCATCAGGGAAAAACAGCAGCAACCACACAGATATCCTGGCCCAGGGTTCGATTTGTCTAAGACCCAGGCTTAGATTCCGGTGGGTGACTTGGGGAGGACGTGGGAAAGGGGCCAGGCGGGGGAAGTGGGTAGCTGGATTCAATGGGTTTCAAGCTCTGGTCTGACCACTGGGCCAATCAAGTCCACCTTGGGCTTGGAGAGGGGACCACAGAGTTTGAAGGGAGGCAAGAGAAAGCGGCCACAGAAATGAAGTCCCCCATGTAAAAAGGCTGTCGGTCAGGGTATCCAAAGATTATTCTGGAAGGGCTCCCTCTCACCTCTGTGCCTCACTTTCTTTTTAGGAGGATGAACCTCAATATCCCCAAAAGATGGTATAAGAGCGAGGACACAACATGTGGGGTGAACGAAGGCTGATGAGGCCCTCTGCCCCTCCCTGGCAAGCTGGCCAGGTGAGTCTGCCGCAGACTGGAGCGGAAGCTACATGGAGCCCCACACCTCACGCAGCTGGATCCCTAGCCTTGGCCCAAGTCTCGGCTTCCCTTCCAGGCCAACTTCCTCCTCCTCCTCCTTGAGCCAATCAATACAAGCACCTGTCTCCAACCAGTCCCTTTCCTTGCCACAGCCCTGCTCTCTGACCTTTTGGGGGCCTTTCTCTTGATTCCGCTCCAGAATGGAGATAGGGGCCATCACTCCGGGCCTCCTCAATGGCCTCAGAATGGGCTGTCATGGGGCCTCTAACCAGGGACAGCTCCTGCTGGCGAGAGCTGGAATGGGGGGGGGGGATTGCAGATAAAGGCCTTCCAGGCTGAAGATAAATGGCTGCCGGCAGCCCGCTACAGTAACTTCAGGCCCCCAAGAAGAGCAAACAAAGGGTGCCCCTGTGACTCTCCCTGGAAAGATGAAGGCCCATCAGCGGCAGCGGGGCTGGTTCAAAGCCCCAACTTAATTGTCAATTAAGCATGCGTAAGGGGGACAAAGCCATGACAACCCTGGGCCGCATGCTGGTGTGTGATTGTAAAGGCGGGAGGGGCAGCCCCCGAAAACAGCTGATTCTGCTGACAGGGTGTTTGTGGGGCACCTTGTAACCAATCAGCTGCTGACAGAGGCAGAGTGCTCCCCCTGCCACTCCTATTGTGTGGGACATTCCAGCCCCCGGGTCACACTGTGGTCACTGTGGGCAAGTGGGACGCAATCCACCGACACTGGCCGCGAGACCAGGGGCTCGTTAGAAATGGGATGCTCTCTTCTTCAGGAAGAAGGGTCAAGGGGAGGATGGGTTTCTCGGGTGCCCCTGGGGGCTCCTGGCTCGTGTGCGGGGGTGGGGGGGTGGGCAGGAGAGCAGAGTAGGGGGACTGGGGCCTTGTCTCCCCGCCCCCCACCCCAGGCTCAGCCTTAGAGGGTACAGGGCTGACGCTGACTCTGGGTCTTGGTTTCTCCCTGGCCCCCCACAGAGCTCTTTTTGTATTCTGTGTCCAGGTACATTCTGGGCTTGGCCAGAGGCCATACCAATAGGAAGCACATTGCCAGGCTCTGCAGACTGTATGCTGCCCACCCTGAGCACGGGGCTCCAGCCTGCTGTCTGCCGAGCCTGGGGTATGTCCCCTAGGAGCCCCAGCACAGTTCACGTGCTACCCCAGCAGCCTGGGGGTGGGGGGAGCACAGTCACACCTCCCAGTGTCCTGCACCCCAGGCCCCAGCCCGGCCCCAGGGCGCATGTCACTGCCTCTTAGGAGATGATGCCCCTGGGTGTGAAAATCAGAAGGAAACGGATGGCTGCTGCCTGCCTTTCTTTCTGCAGCTGCTCGTCAGAACCGCAGCAATAATGAGAGTCATCACCATTTATTGGGAAAGAGGGTGTTTACACGTTCTCTCATTTAATCCTCACGTGGGCCCAATGAGGCAGGTCCTCTTTCTTTGTTATACAGACGGGCAAGTCAGACCTGGAGAAGTGACATGACTGGGTCACCCTGCCGTTGTGGGGATCAACCTGGCTAGCTAGGGGCAGGATTCAGAACCAAGTCCAGAGAACCCCCTCTCTGGGGATGGACAAGGACTGCCACGATGAGCCCTGAGTGAAAATTCAGGCAGAGGGGAAGATGGCCACTGTGAACACACACAGTGTCCCCTCATTATTGCGCTATAAATAGGAGTCTCTCCCTAGAAACACACACAAAGCCCCAGACGACAGCCTTGGGCCCTAGATGGTCCTGTGCATTCCATGCCAGCGCGATGCCTTCCCAAGGAGACGAGAAGCTTCTGTGGGCAGGATGCACACACACCTATGTGGCGCCGAGTGGGAATCGGCAGTCCCGAGTTCTAGGCACGTCTGCCACACTCGCTCTCTTAACTTTGCCAAGTCACTGCTTCGTTTGGGTCTCTGTTTCTTTCTTTGAAGCTCCTCCCAGTTCTAGCATTCCATGATTTTTTTCAAAGGCCGAGATCTGGTGGGGGGACCCCAGAGAACCCACTCCATGAGGACCATGTGTCCCGGGACCCCGATCAAAGGGTTCTTGGGCTATCTTTGGCATGCACCCTGCTCAGTTTCCAGTACCTGCCCAGTCCCTCTGGCCCCGCTCTGTGTCTCCTGTCAGTATATAGAAGGCCTCCGCCAACGACCCCGTGGTGACCTCACCACAACCCCAGCTTGTCAGAAAGCTGCCCGGCCTTTGTTCGGCTTGCAGGCTCCCTGACTTTGGTGTGGAGATCACAGGTCCCAGCACAATAGCCATTGTCTTCTCAATAATGCCCCTTGCCCCAACCACGCCCCCCACCGCTCCAGCCCCTGCTCCGTGGATCACTGCGGGCGGGCAGCAAGTGCCCCAGTCATGCTCCGTGCTGGCCACATGCCGTTTGCTCTGCCCTCTGAACCCTGCTTTGAATTTCCGTTATGGGATGGACTTACTCTGCCATCAGGCTAGTGCTCTTCGGGGTTGGGGCGGCGGGGGACAGGGGCTTCTTGGCCTTTCAAGAATAACCTGAACCTTCTCCCTGTGTGGCTGAACCTTTCCCTTCTGTGGGAGTAGGGTCCCAAGAAGGCCCCAGCCCTGGCCCAGGTACCCAGACACCCTGGAAGCAGTCATGCTGTGGGAGCAGTGTGTTGAACAAATGCTTGGCGACTGCCTAGCTGGGGCCCCCCACCACTGAGGCCAGCCCCAGACCTCAGACCGCTCCCAGCAGCAGAGCAAGCAGCAGGCAGAGTTGCAAATGAGGCCTGGTTCTCCTTTTGCAAACCCTTCCCCAGAGCAGGGGGCAGATCATGCCATCCTCTTTCTATACAGACACCAAGCCAGCCTCAATAAGCACCCTCACACAGGGCAGCTGGCTTTCCGGGAAGGACTAAGCCCTGGGGAGTGGGGGAGAAGTGCTCTGCCTCAGACCAGGCCTGATGCACCACTCAGCATATAGGGGTGCTTTCCCACAGTGACGATATAGGCTTTGAGCCCAACAAGCCCACACCCCGTAGCAGAGACACCTAACGCAGGCCGAGGGCCCGGCACACAGCAGCACACAGTAGGGACTCAACCGGTTTGGGCCATCTCAGCCCTGCAAAGCTGTCAGGTGAGATTCTGCACTAACTCTGGCAGAGCACCGAAGCCAGCAAGAGACTGCCAGCAGAGTGGCCCTTCCCCCCCGGCCTCTGGGCTCCCCCTGCTAGGGCTGGATGGAGCCCCGGCATGGGATCTGGACGGGGTAGAGGGGACCCTGTAGTTCAGATGTGGAGTGCCAATAAGGCAGCTTCTCCATCTCATCCAACAGTCGCCCCACCTTGCCAAGTCAGCAGCCACCCAGGGAGAAGAAAGGAGACCCAGAGAAGGCTGGGGAAGGGGGGCTCCCCAGAGTCTGAGCAAGGACTCAGAGGAACCTGAGTGCAGCCACACACTGTTCTCCCAAGAACATTCTGGCCACGGGAGGGGGCCAGCCCTAGCACCATCCTGCCATTTCCTCCTCGGGAAAAACCTTGCGCCAGCCCAGACCGGTGGGGAGAAGCAGGGTGGCTGGGCCTCCGAGGCACTGGGGCCTGGACCGGGCTTACCTGGCAGCTTGTTTGGAGGAGAGGCGCCAGGCTGGTGGTGGGGAGAGCCGTGGGAGAGCAGGGGGTCCAGGCTGTGCGTCTGGCTCGAGCTGTAGGCGTCCATGGCCAGCTTCTGCCGGAACGCCTCCTCCTTCCTGCGGTTTGCGAACCAGTTGTAGACACGGACCTCAGTGACCAGGTTGGAGCCCAGGCCATGGGCTTTGGAAGGGGAGACACCTCGCTGCAAACATTCTGCCCTGAGGATGGACGGGGGAGGGGGAAGCGGGGGAAGAAGGTGAGTCAGAGCAGCCAGGGGGAGGCCTGCTGGTCCTTGGCCCCAGACACAACATCTCAGTGCTCCTGCTCAGGAGCGTGAAGAGGCCAAGGACAGAGGTGGGGCCTGGGGAAAAGCCTGTTCTGAGAGAAGTCCAGCCCATGGAGTTCTCTGGCTGGAGCGGGGCCGAAAACGGGCCACACAAGCTCTGTGGCCCCAGAATGAGAGGCTTAGGCCTCTGGTGTGGCTCGACACAGAGAGAGCTGATGACGGGCAGGTAATGCAGGCAGAGGGTCCAGACAGGGCCTCTTGGTATCTTATGTTGCTACTCTTCCCAACCTACAAAAGGTGAAATCCTTCACTAGCTCCATCTGAACCTCTTCAAGGGATTTCTGGTCGTTCAGGGTTTGGATAGCCCCAAAAGGGTGCCAGGGAAGCCATATTCCTTATATGCGGCAGGAATCCTCTTCAAAGGGCAGGCTGGGAGCGGTGAAGGGAGGACACAGAGAGGTGCTTGGTCTCTAGCTTTATCACTGCTGGCCAGGTGGGAGAGGGACTCTCAGACACCGCTGGGTGCTGGGGCAGCTTCTCATTAGCAGGGGGACAGAGCACAGCCTGGGGATTCTGTGACATGTCCTTTCCTGGCTTCAGCTCCCTAGCCATATCCTGTTGTCAGAGCCAGCCCAGCCCAAAGATGGACAGAGAGCCCGCAGGTCTTGGCCAGAGCAAAGACCAGACTTCATATTTTTTCTTTTTATTTGGTTTCATTTCATTTCATTTATTGAGGGTGAGTACAAGCTCTCGTACAAGAAAGGGGGGAGGGGCAGAGGGAGAGGGACAGGGAGAACCTCATGCACGCTCCATGCCCTGTGAAGAGCCTGACATGGGCCTAGATCTCACGACCCTAAGATCGTGATGACTGGAGCTGAAATCAAGAGTTGGACAGTTAACTGACTGAGCCACCCCGGTGTCCCCCACCTTTTGCAGACCAGACTTTTCAGAAAGTCAAAGTTAATGTTGGCGTCAGGGAGGATGGCAGTAAAAGAAAAAAAAATAAAAAAGATATCCCAAGGATTTCTAATCGTTTTCTTTAAAATTTTTTGTGGTTGTTAAGATACAAAAAGAATTCTAAGCAGTGTGGGCAGAGTGCACTGGACAGATCTAACCAATTCTTTTCCGCCAAGTTTCCTCCTGGACCAGTAAGTTGTTCAAAGCCAGAGCCAGTCTCTGGCTAAGGGACCGTTTTTCCCTGGTCTGCATGGAGGTCGAACACTGGTTCTCATCCTACTGACATCTTATTTTTGGACCGGCAACCTCCAAATTATCTTCCCTACAATAACAGTTCATCGTTTAAGTACCCCTTGCCTCACACTCAACTCAACAAAGCAATGTACGTTTCTCGTTTCTCAACTCTAGGCCTTCTCGGGGTCTTCTTAAGGTTAACATGGGTCACGACTCCCCAGGAGGAGGAATGCACTTGAAGTTTCTCAAACTTATTTGTTAATAATGTGAAATCAGGGTTCCATGGACCACACTTTGGGAAACCCTGCCGTAGCCACACTTAGCTGGATA
The DNA here is from genome assembly GCF_963455335.1 of Martes martes. NCBI lineage: Eukaryota > Metazoa > Chordata > Mammalia > Carnivora > Mustelidae > Martes > Martes martes. Next base: position 28,400,221 of record NC_137904.1, on the reverse strand, counting down.
ACCAGTACTTCAATATCCCAGCACTGTAGGGATGGATCTCAGGTCCATGTGCTTGCCTGCCTGCTCGAGTGAGCTTCTGGTGGTGTTACCTGTTGCACTCCTCCACTAAGGCCTCCCTCTCTTCCTTGCTGGGGTTCTTTTGCCGGTCGTAGGCCTGGTACAAGATTTGCTGGGACGCGGGCCCCCATTTGAACCGGTTGCGACGCATCTTCTTGTTGGCGGGCTCAGAGCAGGCGTCATCGGACTGCCCAGGCCCCTGGCTCTGTTGACTGAACTCTGGAAAGAGAAACAGCAGCTGATCCTGACTGCTTTTGTCTGTCATATTTCCAGAACTCTGGACTGTCTGGTTGAACTCTGAAAAGAGAAAGGAGTAGATTTGATAGG